>NC_053492.1:387893943-388193943 GCF_905171775.1 Rana temporaria
TTTCACTATCCAACTATTACTTGTGGTTTTATTGGGAACACCTAGGCTGCAAGTCACCTACCCAGTCAAGCCAATAGCCTTTTCAACTCATTGTGGTGGTGGCCTGAGGGTGTCTATTGGCACAACTGCCACCTGACCCAGTGAAATTAGCTTACAGGCAACAGACTTATATTTCAGATGAACAATCTGTAAATATTATTTTCTTCTGTAGACAGTAAATCACAAAAGCAGAGAAAACTGTGTGTACGTTATACAGTTAAACAGCATTGCCCCTATTATTATTAAAGTCAAAGTCAAACTAGCAATATATTAATGTTTTACGAAAACACTGGTACAATTTCTTCATCATTTGGTCACGGCTGACAGTTTAGACCAAAAACAAAACAGCCTAAATAACTAATGAAGGTATGAAATAAATAGAATATTTGATACAAATATCATTCAAGTAAAATGTGCCAAAAAGTGCCAGTGCCTGAATTAAAGTGCAATCTGTGACTCCATAAAAATAATATTCATTAAACATTGAGGCCGGGTTCACACTGTTGCCGTATGTGCGCACAGCAGGGGTCTGGTGCGTGCTGGTTCACCGATTCAGGTCCGATTTCAGCCCAAATTTTGGGCTGAAATCAAAAGTGAAATGCACCAAAAAAGGCACATTCTCCAGCTATGCGAATTGAATGAGGAGAAACGCGCATTCAATTTGCATAGGTGTGAACCCGGCCTCAAACAAGAAAGTCCAATGTGATAAACAAGTGCAAAGTTTTCATCCCAAAAAATTGGTTGGTGTATAGCTCAATCACATCCTCTAATGATCGATGCCAGTGCTCTTAAAGTGACAGTGAAGTGATATTGCACTTCAATTCACTTCAAGTGTGCTGTGCCCCAACCCCAATGGGTCCATACTCGCCAAATATAGTTGATCTCTTATAGCTTATGCCAAAAAGGATCAAAAGAAAGCTTTATGCAGCTCCGCTGTGCATGGATAGGTGTCCTTAAAGTGGCACCTTTCAGGGTGGAAAGGGTACCTGTTTTTGACAGGTCCCACTTCCCCACTTCCGCAGACTGCACCACAGTGCTGTCCCTTGGAAGTTCACCCCCCTCCTCCTTCCTCCACCACCAGGCCAATTAGAAAGCACAGCACGCTTTGCACATGCGCAGTAGGGAACTGGCTGGGAAGCCGAAGAGGACTAGAAGCGCCTCCTGCTTATGTTTCCTTGCAGTCAGGCTGGGAAAGCTCTAGGTCACATGACACATCGATTAAAAAAAAAGTACTTTTTCCTGTATTAAGATAATTACAGTGCCATCATCCACATACAGAAATAGAAGAGACAATGTAAATAAACCGTGTGTGTTTAGTATCACATTAACTGCGACAATATGAAATCAACATGAAGTCATTTTCTCTATTTCATTTATTTTCTGTTCAAAAAAATGTAACACAAAAATAATTACAATTCTATATTACTGCATACTGTCATGCTACTGAATATTTAGTACACATTACATTATAGCAAAAGCTTTACAGAGAATCTCATAACAGTTTCTGTAGAAGACCACCTCTGCGGCCCCAATGCACAGCAATATCTACAGAGGGATTCAAGGTACTCCATGTATAATTATTGGTCTAAACAATACTTTAAATATTCAGGCATCTGAATTATTGGTTATATGACATTTTCCCCAAGAAACTGGAAGTTAATGTGTTTAGCATAGTAATGGGGTGGCCTTCATGTTAAAAGCAATAGTTAACGACTGATGTCTGTCACGGAATACAATTACAATCTAACTCATTTGGGGACACTGGGATACATCTCTCAGGCCCCGTACACACGACCGAGTTTCTCGGCAGAATTCGGCCAGAAACTCGATCGGAGCTGTATTCTGCCGAGAAACCCGGCCGTGTGTACACTTTCGGCCGAGGAAGCCGACAAGGAACTCGTCGGGCCAAATAGAGAACATCTTCTCTATTTCCTCGTTGTTCAATGAGGAAAGTTGGCTCGCCGAGATCCTCGGAGGCTTCACAAGGAACTCGACGAGCAAAACGATGAGTTTTTCCCGTCGAGTTCCTCGGACGTGTGTACGGGGCCTTAGATGCTTGCATGTTTGGGGCCTCGTTATAAGGAAGTAGAATGCTGAAATTTGCATGCAATTTTTTTTTACGATATGTACAATTGGCTGAACTATTCTGGCTGATCACATGGCTAAAGAAGGCAGACACTCCTACTTGGCCCTCAGGATGGGGGTAAAAAGTGATTGGATGAATTAATTTCAACAGAACAGCAGGACTTTGCAGTGAACTCTGCAAGCTAAATACCTGACATATAGAGGAATTTTTCTTCTCAGTAAAAATGAAGTTATACTTTAAGGGCCAGATTCACAAAGAGATACGACGGTGTATCTACAGATACACCATCGTATCTCTGATTTTTACTGGTCCTATCTATGCACCTGATTCATAGAACCAGTTACGCATAGATAGGGCTGAGATCCGACAGTGTCACACTGTGTTACACTGTCGGATCTTTTTTTGGATTTAAAAATGGCGCCGGGGGCGTTCCCGCTGATTTACACTGAATAATATGTAAATCAGCGAGATACGCGAAATTCACGAACGTACGCGGACCCGACGCTGTGTTCTTACGTCGTTTCCGTAGCGCGGTACCCGTCGTATACTTACCCCTGCTAAAAGCAGGGGTAAGTATTGTTAAGTATGGCCGTCGTTCCCGCGTCGAATTTGAAATTTCCTACGTCGTTTGCGTACGCCGATTCACGAACACGCGCGTCGCAAGTCCCGCTCACGTCGCAACCACTGACGTCCTATTGACGTCAGTGGGAGCAATGCACGCCGGGAAATTCCCCGGACGGCGCATGCGTATTTAAATCGGCGCGGGAGCGCGCCTGATTTAAATAGTACACTCCCCCAGCCGTGGAATTAGAATTCCGCCGGGGGAGTTAGGATCCGCCGTCGCAAGTTTGGAGGTAAGTGTGTTGTGAATTTGACACTTTCCTCACAAACTTGCGAGGGCGGATCTTAAAACACATAGGTTACACGGATCTAAAGATCCGCTAACCTTTGTGAATCTGGCCCTAAGACTGTATAAATACTTAGCTATTTTTTTTATGAAATGTCGCTATTTACCTCTGCTGTAAAGTGATTAAGAAATTAAGAAATAAAGCATAATAGTATGAATAAGTGTGATGGCAGGTGAAAGTTTTACTGGTTCAAAAATTATGTTTATAATGTATTTAGAAGTGTCCTATTTAGAAATGTGTGCCTCCATGTTCCCAATGTAGGACTAGAAGTTAGGTATGGTTTTCTGAACCCTACAGCATTACATCACAATGCAGACCTTCTCACGAACTGCCTGGCTGTCATTGGCATCTGTAGTTTAAGAGTCACTGCCTCAAGACAATCATACAAATAAGAAATCCACAGCAAAGTCTGGCTTCCTGATCTGGATCTTTTTTTTTTTGCCATCTGAGGCCTGCTTGAGGCAACTTGCCTACAATGACAACATTGTTACAAGAAATAGAAGTGAATGAAAATCTCCAATGGGGACAGGGACAGCAATAAAATATGATTCTAGTCTTCCTATTTTCCCTCACAATGTTTTCACTGGGACTTCACTGGGAAAGGAAGTAAGGTGAAATCTCTTCAATAAGGTGTTGATCTACCTTGGCAGCCGCTTGGTAATTTGGGTTCCAAGAACAACTTCAGCCCCTCTGACACAGCTGGTTGAATGAAAGTTGCTGTAAATGAACATGAATATAGATACACCTAACACAGCTGTGAATCAGTATCAGGAAATAGACACTAGACCGTTTAGTGGTAAATGAACTCAATGTATTGGTATGGATTAGAGTAAATGGTGGTTTGAGGGGGAATGATTCAGACACAGTCATCTATACAATATGATCTATAGGCCAAAGATCAGCAATAACCAGTGCATATAAACATTAACTGCAATGTGAATAATAATATTATAATTAATCTAGAGTGCACTTTAGAACAATGGCTAAGATATGGTGCAATGTCCCCTAAGAGGTACCTCTTAGCATAAGCAATAGGTGAAGGTCTCTGTGTATCAGGTGTATATGGGCAGTCTTTAGTCCTAACCCTTCAGCCGGCTAGTGTTGAGGCCCAGTTGTACCAATAGTGAACATGAGAATTGTACCAGTCAAGCCTGCAAGCAGCAAAGGCTACTATATGGTCAGTTTCTAAAGGGCTTAGTCTCTAAATCCACATAGTTCACCAGCTCACTAGTCCCAGCAATATTGCAGCTCATGATCCGGTCACACACAGCAATTAGTCCACTCTATGCTATGCACCCACATGACTGTGGCTGTTGGCACACCTAGACTCAGCACTCTAGATCCTACTTCGACTGCAATTAAGCAGCAGTGATGGTGTACATGAGACAGCTATGTACACTCTATGGGATCACTCATGACAAAAAGGAAGCTGTGTCCTGTACAACCTAAGAAAAATGCAGCTTTCCCCTCCTCCTGACAATCTCTTTCTGGGAAATTCAGCTTTAAAGCTCTTGATTACAGTAGAGTCTCTCTCTCCTCTGGACTACAGTTCCCACAGTGCAGTGCTGTCTGACTCAGTCTACTGAACTCTTTCTGCACAGCAGATCCCTCCTCTTGCTGACACAGCAGCTAACCAGTTCAGTGCAGCAGCCACAGAGAGCAGCTGCAACCAGTGCCTCTCTCACTCCATATTCTTAGCCACACTCCTGGCTACAAAGAGCAGAAAAAAATAGAAGGAAGTTCTAACTTAGATTTTGGCTGGAGAGATTCTTTAAGGTAGAACTGTGGCCAGGATATGGATATTGAAATATTTACACAATCTCAAAAAGCAGTAAGCATGAAGGTGCAATTTATTCCCAAAACTCACAAGAGAAGCATGGAAGTAGTTCAAGTCTGGTCTCTACTCTCTTCTCGTGCATCTGCTCCATGTTTAAATTAGAGAATAAACGTTTACAAGGCTGCCAATTTACTGCTGGCAGGTTGAAGCTGAATGAGCTGAACTGCTGAAAATATCTGAATCTCCATGGCCTAGTCACAAGTCTTCTTTAACAAAATAAGAAACAGGAATTAAAACCACCATACTACATGAGGGGGTGACCAAAACCTTGGACAAAGGAGTGGCTGCAGACATAGTATGTTTAGATTTTGCTAAAGCGTTCCCCACACATGGCTAATCTGTCTACAGGCTTGAAAAAAAATCAGTTTGTAAATGGATAGAAAACTGGCTAATAGACAGAATTCAGAGAGTAGTGGTTAATGATTCCTACTCTGAATGGTCTAAGATTATCAGCGGTGTATGCCAAGGTTCAGTGTTGGGACCCTTACTTTTTAATATATTTATAAAGGATTTAGGGTCTGGGAATACAAGTACCATTTCAGCGTTTGCAGATGAAATCAAACTATGCAGTGTAATTACGTCCTTACAGGACGTCTCCAACTTACAAGCCGACCTCAATGCACTGTTTAATTGTGCAACTATGTGGCAAATGAGGTTTAATGTTGATAAATATAAAGTTATGCACTTGGGGGCTAAGAATATTAATGCATCATAAATTCTAGGAGGAAAACAGCTGGGGAAGTCAATGGTGGAGAAGGATCTGGGTGTTCTATGTAAGCTTAATAATTGCATGCAATGCCAAGCTGCGGTTTCTAAAGTGAGCAATGTAATTTCTAGTATTAGGAGAGGTATAGACTCCAGAGAAAGAGAGAGAGAGATAGTTTTTTCAATGTACAAATTATTAGTAAGCCCTCATCTGGAATATGCAGTTGAGTTTTGGACACCAGTTCACAAAAAGGATATTGGGGAACTGGAGAAAGTGCAAAGAAGAGCAACCAAACTGATAAGAGGCATGGAGGAGCTCAGCTATGAGGAAAGATTAGAGGAACGGAAATTATTCTCTCTTGAGATGAGGAGATAAGGGGGTGTGGGGGGGGATGTGTGATCAACATGTATAAATACATAAGTTGTCCATATAGTAAACTAACTTGTTGTAGAGATTTAATCTCCACATACGGAAAAGCTTCTTCACAGTAAGAGCTGTGAAAATGTGGAATCGACTCCCTCAAGAGATGGCTCTGGCCAGCTCAGTAGATTGTTTTAAGAAAGGCCTGGATTCTTTCCTAGATGCGCATAATATAACTGGATACTAATATTTATAGGTTGATCCAGGGAATATCCGATTGCCTCTTGGGGGATCAGGAACTAATTTTTTCCCCTGCTGGAGCAAATTGAATCATGCTTTTATTGTTTTTTTTGCCTTCCTCTGGTCAACTGTGGGTACAGGATTGTGTATACACTATATTACCAAAGGTATTGGGACACCTGCCTTTACACACACATGAACTTTAATGGCATCCCAGTCTTAGTCTGTAGGGTTCAATATTGAGTTGGCTCACCCTCACAGCTATACCAGCTTCAAATCTTCTGGGAAGGCTGTCCATAAGGTTTAGGAGTGTATCTAAGGGAATGTTTGACCATTCTTCCAGAAGCGCATTTGTGAGGTCAGGCATTGATATTGATGAGAAGGCCTGGCTAGCAGTCTCCGCTCTAATTCATAACAAAGGTGCTCAATTGGGCTGTGGTCAGTACTCTGTACAGGCCAGTTAAGTTTCTCTATCCCAAACTCGCTCAACATTGTTTGTGCACTGGTGCGCAGTCATGTTGTAACAGGAAGGGGCATCCTCAAACCATTACCACAAAGTTGGGAGCATGAAATTGTCCAAAATGTCTTGGCATGCTGACGTCTTAAGAGTTCCCTTTACTGGAACTAAGGGTCCACATCATAATCCCCCCTTCACAAAATGATTTGGACCAGTGCACAAACAAGGTCCATAAAGACATGGATGAGAGAGTTTAGGGTCATGATCTCAACCTGATAGAACACCTGTGGGATGAATTAGAGCAGAAACTGCGAGCCAGGCCTTCCTTCCACATCAGTGCCTGACCTCACAAATATGCTTCTGAAAGAATGGTCAAACATTCCCATAGACCTTGTGGACAGCCTTCGCAGAAGAGTTGAAGCTTTTATAGCTGCAAAGGGTGGGCCAACTCAATATTGAACCCTACGGACTAAGATTGGGATGCCATTAAAATTCATGTGCATGTAAAGGCAGGAGTCCCAATACTTTTGGTAATATAGTGTATAAAGAAATGTGTGTGTTTATATTTATATACATATATACAATATCTCACAAAAGTGAGTACACCCCTCACTTCCAGTGACCAGTGTGAGTGAGAGCGATAACACCAAATTTAACACACCTGCTCTCCATTCACACCTGAGACCTTGTAACACTAACGAGTCACATGACTACGGGGAGGGAAAATGTCTAATTGGGCCCAATTTAGACATTTTCACTTAGGTGTGTACTCCATTTTGTTGCCAGCGGTTTAGACATTAATTGCTGTGTTTTTAGTTATTTTGATGGGACAGCAAATATACATTGTTATACAAGCTGTACACTCACTACTTTACATTGTAGCAAAGTGTCATTTCTTCAGTGTTTTCACATGAAAAGATATAATAAAATATTTACACAAATGTGAAGGGTGTACTCACTTTTGTTAAATAAATACAAAATAATATCATACAGTCCCATATACCCAATCCTATACCCACAGATGATTCAAAGGAAGGCGAAAAACCCCTAGATGGACTTTTTTCAACCAAACTATGTAACTATGTAATTACAAGCCCTTCATAAAAAAAAAAAAAAAACAGGTCAATGCCTGCCACCTTCCCTTTTTCTGCATATTCATGGCAAAATGTTAGATGTAAAGTAATCCATGATAAACAACAACTGAGATTATATTTCTTTCACATATTGCTATTAAAAAAGAACACTATTTCTTTTAACTAATACTTTGAATTATGTACTTTGCTATGAGATGACTTCATTTTATTAGAGGTTATTGTAAGAGTGACTGCTGTATGGCTGAACTGCATATTACCTCCAAACGATGGCAAGAGTGGAAGTTTAGAACACAGCAGGAAGCTGATTAAACTGACCTCTGTACTTGAACTGCATTTCATTAGGGTAATGGAGCTGTGATTTTGGTGGATTGTAACTGAAACATATTACCTATACAGGGAAAAGCTTTAACATTTAAAGCATTAACTGCATCTTAAGCTACTTTTCATAGGGGAGCAGTGTTACCTTCGGGTTAAGACTTTCTTTTTCAGCCTACGTGTGCAATGTAACTAGGCCTATAAGTGCATTATGAAGCTCTCAGTGGGAAAGCCTTGCCTTATTAGCTTGCTTAGAACAAGAAAATAACTCCTAAGTGGACTTTTAAGGCACTAACTTAGTAGATTAAGTAGAAAAATATAGTCTATTAAACAGAGTAAAAACTATTTGCACTGGAATGATAACAATTGCTTGTATACAGAATCACCACATTGGTTTCAGCTGACGCGTTTCAGAGTCTTGATTTTTTTCTTCAGGGGTGTTATAAGGAGGTTAATCGTATATGTATATGGTAGTGGTGTCAAGTAAATCATTCTATAGGACTATTAAAAAAAACATAAAAAGAACTGTGGGCCTGATCCTCAAATGGGATACGCCGGCGTATCTACTGATACGCCGTCGTATCCCTGTTTCTATCTATGGAACTGATCCACAGAATCAGTTTCACATAGATAGGCAGAAGATCCGACATGTGTAAGGGACTTACACTGTCGGATCTTAGGATGCAGTACCGCAGCCGCCGCTGGGGGGCATTTCTCGTCGAAATGCCGCTTCGGGTATGCAAATTAGCACTTACGGAGATCCACAAAGCTTTTACGCTTCGTTTTTTCTCCGTAAGTATTAGTTTGCTGTCGCAAAATTAGGGCTGCTTTTACAAGGCCTAAACTGTTTACACCTTGTAAAAGTAGACACTTCTACCCCGCGTCGCTGTCTTTTTTTTTTTCAATTTTTTTTTCCTGCCGCAACTCGTTTTTTTTTTTACGCCAGTCGCGATTATCAAAACATGGCGCAACGTAAAACCACGCAAAGCACGTCGGGAAAATGACGTCGGGAGCATGCGCAGTACTCCGGCGTGGGAGCGCGCCTAATTTAAATGGGACTCGCCCCATTAAATTGGGAACGCTTTGCGCCGGACGGATTTAAGTTACACCGCTCAAAATTTCTAGGTAAGTGCTTTGTGGATCGGGCACTTAGGTAGAGATTTTGCGGCGGTGTAACTTAAACGGGAAAAAATACATTGCGCCGGGTTTTTGTGTATTAAGCCCTGTGTCTCCAAATTTTCCTGCTTATACTGGTTGATCTTATCACTATGCAGATAATGCACAGGCAAATGAGATTTCGATGGTGCCATGCTGTCCCAAAGGGGCCCTGGACAGCAAGAGACACTGAAGCCAATCGAAGGGCGATGCCCTGTGCCGTATAAGGACAGGCTATTGAAGCAGGGATAATTTGGGAGTGTAGAGATGATATATACTTGCAGTATATATCGCAGCCACATGGAGAAAAGTCCTCCATGTGGCTGCTATATACTGCAAGTTCTGTCAGGGGAGGAAAGACAGATCTCCTGTTCCTACTGTTTAGGAACAGCGATCCCTCTCCTCCCCCAAGCAGTCCCATCCACCCACAGTTAGAAACACTCCCTAAGTAACACAGGTTACCCCTTGATTGCCCCCTGTTAACCACTTTCCTGCCAGTGACATTTATACAGTAACCAGTGGCTATTTTTAGCTCTGATCGCTATATAAATTTCAGTGGTCCCAAAAAAAGTGTCAAAAGTGTCTGATCTTTCTGCCACAATGTCGCAATCTCGCTAAAAAACGCAGATCACTGCCATTACTAGTAAATAAAATAATAATACAAATGCCATAAATATATTCACTTCTTTGTAGACGCAATAACTTTTGCACAACCCAATTAATACATGCTTATTGCGTTTTTTTTTACCAAAAATATGTAGAAGAATATATATCGGCCTAAACTGAGAAAGAATTTAGTTTTTTTATATATTTTGGGGGGATATTTTCTTATAGCAAAAAGTAAAAATGATTGTTTTTTTTGCATATAGCGCAAAAAATAAAAACCGCAGAGGTGATCAAATACCACCAAAAGAAAGCTCTATTTCTGGTAAAAAAGGGACATCAATTTTGTTTGGGTACAGCATCGCATGACCGCGCAATTGTCAGTTAAAGCAATGCAGTGCCATATCGCAAAAAATAGCCTGGTCATAAAGGGGACAAATTCTTCTGGTGCTCAAGTGGTTAAAGTGTAAGTTCACGTTTACAGAAATATCTGTAGGGTGAACTTACACAGGAGCCCCTCCTCACCCCCCCCCCCCCCCAAAGTCCTGCTGACCTGCAGCATGGCCATCGCCTGTTCTGAGCCCTGGTATAGATCAAGAAAGTGAAAGAGACACTGGGGAAGATTCAATAAAACTGGAGCACTTACAATCGGGTGCAGCTGTGTATGGTAGTCAATCAGTCTCCTACTTCAGCTTATTCAATTTAAAGAGAAGTAAAGGACGGTTCTAGGACAGAACTGAGCGATCAAAGATTTCTGATTGCTCGGTTCCCAGAGTTCTGAGAGGAGAGAGTTTGTGACGGTCAGTCACCGCCACCAGCTCTCTGCTCTGCCCCCACACGCTCATTGGAGTGCTGGGCTGTGGAGGGGGCGGAACTGGCTGCCTCAGGTTTTCAGCGGCTCGCTGAGAGGCTGAGCTGTGTGCCGGTCCAGGCATGTGGGTGGATCCTGACCATATTGTCGCGATCTTACCCCAGCCTGGCCCGGCTCTGTAACATCACTGAAAGCTCCTGAAAATGGGTCACAGGAGAGCAGAACGAACTGCACTCCTGTGAGCCACAGGAAAAGTACAGCTAAACAAGCTTTGGCTGTACTTCTCCTTTAATATTTGACAATAAAACATGGAAGCTGCACCAGATTTTGCAATCTCCAGTTTTAGTAAATCCCCCCCCCCCCCATGTATTTATTTTACTATGCTGTCTTTATAGCCCTGCATGGTAGGTACAAACAATGACTGGAGCTATTTCTTGTACTGCTCTATGTAACCCTACATATTTGTTTCTGCTACAAACTGCTCACTACAGATAAAAAAACTATTTTAACTGTGAAGTGTTGTACCAAGTTTTGTATATTGGTGAAACTTATTTTAAATTAAATTCTTAAAGCATATCCAGTGGACACCACATGCCACATCTAGCCTTAAGGCTTAGTAGGAGTTTTAATGAGTCCTCCATAATTCTGTTACATGCTGTTATTATATTATATTTGCTGTATGAAATGTATATTATACATTCTCTTTGGATTAAATTGTGACTCTCCGGAATGACATCTGTTATTCTTCTAGCTGCCAATGCACTGTATGGTGTTAAATCAGCTAGGAGGAGATTTTCTTCCCTCGGCAAAATCTATGGAAAAGGTCATCTCATCTTCTAAGCTACAATCCAAATTGCATGACGTAAAGGTCCCTACCAGAGAATGGACAGAATGATCTGGCTGCCAAGGAAGGATTAATGAATGGCAAGTAAAGATGTGCCTAAAGCCAAAAATATACTTTCTACAAATTTTATTTTTACCATCTGCACAGTAAGAATACATAAGATATTACAGGTCCTGATTTTTGAGATGTGTCATTCTAAAATAACTTTCTTTGGTTTGGTAAGTAATTTCATACAATCCATAAAAATAAATGATGACTATTCCATTCACTTCCAGGTTCACATCTGTCACTCCACGTAATAATAAACGTTATTTCGTTTTAAGGCCAGCAAAAAAAAGATCTTTTCTGCAATCAAGAAGTTAATATGGTAAAGGGAAGAACATAAGTAATTTCAGAGGGACCGTTTACATACGCAGATGCAGTCCCACCAAAACCTTTTAGATGATCCCAGCTGCTTGATAGGTATGCCTTGTAACACAAGAGAGTCCTAGGTCTGTTGTGGTCCGATTAAGTCTACAACTACCTAATCTGCCTCGTAATGCCGTTTTGTGGTTTGGAAGCAAAGTAGCCTTTCAGCAAAACATATAAAGCAAGTAAAAAAAAGTAATAAGGATCTCTTAGCAGCCATTGGCTCATGCTGCTGTTAGTTAAATCCTGATAGGACGGAGCAGGGGGGGCATGGGTGAGCTGCACTGTGTGTGTCTTTGGATGCACTCAGCCTGGATTGGGAGTTTGCCAGCATGAGTGCCATTTGCTATGAGGCACTCATAAGACTGAGGTGTGAGCACCAGCAGAGGACCACCAAATAGGAGGAAATGGACAAGGTAGGTATAACCTCCTTTTTACTTAAATAATAAAATCGCTTTAATGCAAGAAAAAAAATTGACTTAAAAGCATATTTCAGTACAGTGGTGAGAAGCAGCCCATATGTGCTGCTGTGCTCATGTGCTAAAATAGGAGCATGCTAATAGGAGGAGAAAGCAAAATGACATTGAAATAAGCTCATTAGTCTGCTGTTTTTCCTTTCGCTGTCCAGTCACAGGCTCAAGACCTATAAGTGTTATTTGACTATTAGCAGACAAAAATCAGTTCTCATCAGGGCTATGCTGTGTGGTAGAGCCATATGAATCTCAAGAAAGGATGGATAAAAGTACAAATCATTCGTCAGTTAAAAGAGCACCCTACTGTAACATCTTTGTTTTTGATGTTTGCCTGGAATACAAAAAGTATGTATTGATAAAGTGGTTGTATAACTCAAATGAAAAATTAACAAAGCACATCATTCCGTAGTGTGTACTAGCCTCAATCAAAGACTCAAAGCACTTGTGATTTCTGTCTGCTCTCTCCTTCCTGTGCTCTCTGCATGAGTCACTGCTGATATCTAATGCCAGCTTTAAGCAATGCCAGTATATGGTCCTGCCCCCTCTCCAGCACGCAGTAGGTGATTGACAGGCTCAACTGCGCATGCTTCACTATGAGACTGTGTAGAGGGGGTGTGTCCATTCCCTCCACTAAGGTCTCATATTACACTCAGCTCTCCTCTCTGTGCTGTGCAGTGTGTGACATCAGATCTCCATCCCCTGCCTTCTAAAGCTCAACATTCCTGGGTAAAAGGTGTGCTTTAGGAGACTGTAGAGATTTAATGGCTGCAGATAAACAGGTACAAGTTATGTAGGAGGATTGGTTGCATCTCTGTTTGTCACCTGAGGCTACTCATGTCAGTGGGAATGTGAATATGAATATGAAATATACAAATGTATTTTTATTTGCTGTGATCTGCTTCCTGTGCTGTGCTACTGTGATCCGACTTCCTGTTAGCAGGTGGCTACATTCATTTGCCGTCTCTTTCTTGCTGCCGAGATGGACATTGTTTTTTTTTAGTTTGCATAGAGCAGTGCACATGACCACAACTAACATACACTGTTCATTTCAAACAAAAGGAAGTGAGAGGGAGAAGAGGAGGTTCAGGAACTCACAGAGGACATTTCAAGGTGGCAAAAAAAAAGGGCCATTAAGTAGTGCATGTGCACACCTCCAAACTTTTTGAGATGGGAATGAGGGACACCTATTAGCAAAAGTATGTAGGCATAGGACACGCCCCCTTAAAGGAGAATTGTGCAAAAAAATAGTTAAACCACAAGTGCTTTTTTTATTACTACTATTCCTTTATATTGGTTTTTGGAATTTTCAAAATGCAGCAATTTAGAAATTTGATAAAAGGTTTAGCCCTAAAAAAACATTTTTTGATACATAATTAGTTCCTTTTTTTTTACAGCTAAATAAATTAGACCAAACTGAGGGACACATGAGAAGGAAAGAGGGACAGAGGAACTTTGTTTCAAATCAGGGACAGTCGCTCAAAATCAAGGACAGTTGGGAGCTATGTATGTGTATGGATACATTTTGGAGAATAGAGATATGATTTAGTGTAGACATGTGCAATTTGTTTTGTTACAAATTATTTTTTTAACGAATTTCGACAAATTTGTTAATTCGGAAACATCCGAATTAATGAAAACCTGTCTAATGCATTTTTCAGAATATTCGGAAATTTAAATATTCGTCAATTTGTAAATTCATAAATTCGAAATTTTGGAAATTTGGAAATTCTAAAGTCCGAAAACCCGAAAAATTGGAAATAATAGCTAACTAATAATAACTTAACCATTACTAACTAATAAGTTATAGATATTGGAATTTCCTATCAAATTTGGCTGTTAGTGAATGTAACAAAAATACAAATTTATCCGAAGTTACGAATTATCCAAACTAACGAATGCCGTATCTAAACTAAGTTTTTGAATTTATGAATTTTCGAAATGAACACATTTCCGAATTTACAAATTTCCGAATTTACAAATTTCCGAATTTACAAATTTCCGAATTTACAAATTTACATGTTGCGATCATAATGAATGACCCGATAAAATGGAAAAAAAAACTAACAAATTTTTCAGCAGTGCACATGTCTAATTAAGTGTTACGTTAAGCCTTTAATGGAAACGGTGCAGGGTTGTAGTTATACCATCCACTAGCATATTTCTAAACTAAAGTGAACTCAGGTTATTACTGAATGTCATTTAGAGAAAGTATTTGAAAGCTAAGCTAGAAAACACTAATCTAAAAGTAAAATGTTTTCATTATGAACGGGCAAATTGGAAAATCTTTGCTGGTATAGAAAATGCAGCACACAATGCAGAGCAGTTCACAATGTTGCAAGCACATGGCACCCGCACAATCCATCACTCTCACAGCATGCATTCTCAGCTTATTAAAGAAAAATATAAAGGTTATCAGGTGATGTCCAGCCTGGAGGCCAATAACATGTCAAGAAGAGTTTTTTATCCCTTAATCTCGGGAGAAGGAAAATTACATGTAACTAATACCAAAAGTGAAGTCTTTTCAAGTGTTCATTATCACCGACAGAACGTATGCCGCTATCTGGCTATAAACAGTTGGCTTTCTGCAGCCTCACCTAGTCAAGGTTACATTTGAAGTTAATCTAGCAAGGAAAGTCTATAGATGGGCTTATTCTGCACTTTTAACTCTTCGCTGACACAGCCTGGTCAATTGCATTGCCTCAGGTGGCAATAAAGAACGTACACAGATAACCACAATATTGCAGGACTTGTGGTAAAAAATGTGCCTGGCTACATTTCCTTCATTTCTAATATATAACTTGTCATTTTTCTATTTTTTATTTTAAGACACATACGAATAAACCATTATTTTTATTTTCAGCTTTACTGTATATTAAAGCTATAAATCATTTATCTATTTCCCATCTATTTTGGAACTTCTCTTTTTAGACACTCAATAACTGAAAGCAAGAAAACTTATATCATTATTGTCTCTAAAAGAAAACAGCGGTATATGTACTGTAAGTATAGGGGGAAATGTAGCCAACAAGAGATAATTATAAGTTAAAGTGATATTAAATCCTCAGGGGCAGATCCTCGTACAATTGCATGGGCACAGCGAATGTGAGATATGCTACGCCACTGTAACTTACTTTTTTAATCTTTGAATCCACAAAGAATTTGCGCGTAGTGTATCTCTCGCGGTGTAACGGTGCGTAATTCAAATCGGCGAGTAGGGGGCGTGTTTCATTTAAATGAAGCGCGTCCCCGCGCCGAACGAACTGCGCATGCACCGTCCCTAAATTTCCCGCCGTGCATTGCGCTAAATTATGTCGCATATGGAATGGGATGTCCGGTGGTATCTTGCAAGGAGGTCCTGTACTAACTATACAACGTTAGTATGCCGATCTCCCCGTCAGTCAGATGATCGAATGACTTTGGTTGCTGGTTTTCCAAACAGGGACGTGTACATATGGGATGGGATGTCCGGTGGTATCTTGCAAGGAGGTCCTGTACTAACTATACAACGTTTGTATGCCGATCTCCCCGTCAGTCAGGTGATCGAATGACTTTGGCTGCTGGTTTTCCAGCAAGCTCGTTTTTGAAAGAAGCTGACTGGGAGATCGGATCGGCTTCTGTCAAACAGGGCGGTATCTACTGTACCTGCTGATTTTGGACGATATTCGGTCTGTGTGTATGGGGCTTTAAGCTGGCCATACATGGTTCAGCCAGTGGGCCGAATGAAAAAATCTGAACCGACTCCCATCATCACCTCGAATCCTCCTTGCTGCACTATTGTGATCTGACAGCATGAAGACTCCCTTGCTGTCAGAATACACAGATAAGTGCTTCAGCCTATTGCCTGCAGCTCTAATTGAAATGTGATTATCCAACAGGGTGGTTGAACAGAAGTCCATCTGTAGATCAGTAACTGCAGTGGCTACACATGGATTGAAATTTGTCAGGTGCCTGCTGACCCAGAAAAATTTTGATCCATGTGCCGCCAGCTTTAGTGAGTATGCAGCTTTTTTATCTTTTAATCCTTCCCTATGTTCCTGTTTAAGCTGGTGGCATGACTGCTATCCCAGGCTTCCTGTTTCAAGGTGGCTCCTTTTTCTTGCAGCATCCTTTGGAGCCACCCTTGCATGGAAGGACTAGAGTCGTGTCTCCCTACACTGCCAACAGAAACACACAGCCCTGTAGCTGATGGAAAGGCACTAATTACTGATTTTTCAGAATTGTAAAGGCTGGTACACACTAACGAAAAACGAAAAAAATACTAAAGCGCTCAGGAGGAGTCACTGTATTAACAATCCGGTGTTAGTACAGCAATCTCCCCCTTTGAGCTATTGTGTTCTGACAGGGGGCGGCCCCCCGCCAGAACACACCAGCAAGCCACTGGCTGAGAGCACTGATCGGGTGCTGATCAGCAGACTTTTTTTAGTCATGCCCCTTCAACAGAAGCCAGCCCAATGCCCGGCTTCTGATTAGCTGGCTGCCATACACATGGGTACCCGATATTCAGCCTGTATGTATGGTCCTTAAAGTGCTACTAAAGGCTTTTTTTATTAAAATAACGAACATGTCTATACTTACCTGCTCTATGCAATGGTGCTCCAGGTCCCTCCTCTTTGGCGGGTACCCCCACACAAAGCCACTTGGCTGTTATTATCAATCTGCCCAATACGGAGGACGGAGCTGCTGCCATTGTGCACATCGCTAGATTGGATGGGTTCAGGTAAGAAAAAGGTAATGTACATAATGGCATAGGGGTGCTGGGTTGTGCTGCAGGGACTATTGATGCTGGCTGTTGGGGAATCTATTGTAGCTGGAGGGGATTTATTTTTGCAGGGAGGTCTTTTGTTCCTAGTGGTGAATTTATTGTTGCTGGTAGAGGCTCTTATGTTGTTGGGGGGGGGGGGGGTCAGTTGTTGCTGATGGGAGAGATCTGCTGTTGAGGGATGAGTCTATTGTTGCTGGCTGCTGGAGGATTTATTGATGATGGCTCTGGGGAGATCTTTTGATTCTGCCAGGGGTCTATTGTTGGTGGGGGATCTATTGTTATTGACTATTTTCTATTTTAATGCTTTACTTGGTATCATTAACACATTCCATACAAATTACCAGAAAATTACCAGAAAATGATACTTAGTTCTGTATTCTCTAAAAGGGGAAGTACTGGGAGGTGGTTGGGGGAGGGGGGTCAAGGAATGGAGTTTGTAGATGTATAGGGGTGGAGTCAAAGTAGTGACTCTGAAAGGGGGAGTTCCTGCACCTATTCTCTTAGAAAAAAAGCTCTGCATTTAACACTCCCCTTCCCTCCAGATTGTTGCTATATGCTTTGCCACCTGTTCTCATTCATCCAGAGTGGGGGCACTCTAATACAGGAGGTGTATGATTAAACCTTTTATAATTGAAACCATAAAATTTCGTAGGGGGTGTACCATCGTCTTATTATTTTGATATAGATAGAGGGGTCTCAGGGATTCCCCACAAACCCCAAAACTCCAATGAAAAATATGGGCGGGGAGGACTATACCGGTACTGTTGTGTATAGGTTCAAAAACCTTAGTGATTCACATTAGATAAGTTTAAGAAAAAGTTTATTTACATATAGACATCATGGACAAAAATAAAAACTACATCACATTAAAACATATTACAAAAATACAAACTTGACCACAGTCTGGTCACCGGTTGTGCAATCCCATTTCTTAACAAGAGGGGTGGGGTATCGGTGAAAAAATTGCAATCATGAGACCAACAGTCTCTAGTCTCGACTAGTTTTGCTTTCGCTTCGTCAGGAGACGGTCTAGTGGCACAGCGTCCTTTAGCCCCAGAGAGGGGGTCCCAGGCAAACAGTGGATAAGTATCTCACACGTGGACCAAGACCAAGTCTTTGAGACAGACCTGTGTGCCCTAACGGGCATAAAATACTAAGAAAAGGTTTGGGTCCCAGGACATGGGAATCCCATATAAAGATTGTGCAGATGCTCACAATAATGGCCTGGTTAGAACAACCAGCCACAAACACACTAGGCTGGTAATGTGTCAGTTACCAGTCCATAAGGATAACCAGATAGGAGCTTGTTATGTATATGATGATATACATATGTCCTGGGACCTGGCTCTGAAGCATCAGAGCCAGGTCCCAGGACATATGTATATCATCATATACATAACAAGCTCCTATCTGGTTATCCTTATGGACTGGTAACTGACACATTACCAGCCTAGTGTGTTTGTGGCTGGTTGTTCTAACCAGGCCATTATTGTGAGCATCCGCACAATCTTTATATGGGATTCCCATGTCCTGGGACCCAAACCTTTTCTTAGTATTTTATGCCCGTTAGGGCACACAGGTCTGTCTCAAAGACTTGGTCTTGGTCCACGTGTGAGATACTTATCCACTGTTTGCCTGGGACCCCCTCTCTGGGGCTAAGGGACGCTGTGCCACTAGACCGTCTCCTGACGAAGCGAAAGCGAAACTAGTCGAGACTAGAGACTGTTGGTCTCATGATTGCAATTTTTCACCGATACCCCACCCCTCTTGTTAAGAAATGGGATTGCACAACCGGTGACCAGACTGTGGTCAAGTTTGTATTTTTGTAATATGTTTTAATGTGATGTAGTTTTTATTTTTGTCCATGATGTCTATATGTAAATAAACTTTTTCTTAAACTTATCTAATGTGAATCACTAAGGTTTTTGAACCTATACACAACAGTACCGGTATAGTCCTCCCCGTCCATATTTTTCATTGGAGTTTTGGGGTTTGTGGGGAATCCCTGAGACCCCTCTATCTAATACAGGAGGTGTGTTACTGGCCAGATTACCTGGTGAAAATGGAGGGGAAAAAAGCAAAAAAAAAAAAGAAAACTAATGCTGCCACCACATCTAAGGCTGCATTAAAGCTTAAATATATTACAATTTGGTTTTGGGTTTAATAAAGCTTTAAGGTATTCAAATGGTGTTAATATTTTAATATATTAACAAATACTGTTGCTGGCACTTAGTCCTGGACCTACATTTAAATATTGATTTTGTTGCCACCTACATTAAACCTGACAATCATGTTTTAACAGGTTTTCTAGAATATTCCAATCACAAACCTACAGTGGACATAGATGAATTATCCACCCAATCCACAACTAGTACAACTACTCAGTTTTTTATATAATGTGTGATACAAAAGGAAATTTATAAACCGTTGCACATTGATATTCATGTGTGTGTGGATGAAGATTAAGGATTAGATGTACATGTTGCATACAATTCACAATAAAATACAACACAATGAAATGTGCAAAGAACTGATAAAGAGTTCCAGGTGCTGGAGCTTAGCATGCTGACTTAAACCTTGAAAGTTTGTAAGAAGAGCAAACCAATCTTCTATAACCTCATTTCATGACGTTATCATATAGTTAATCCACTGCTGCTTTATCCATAGCAAATTAAAAAACATTGTTATGTCAATTTCACCTTTGAATAATCTGTTCTAGCCCCATTCAGTTGTTCTTCTATGAATATATTTATTTCATATTGATAATTCTATAAATATAGTATTCAGTGCCTACAATAAGAACATTAGTAGAATGACTATGCCCTTATAGCCCAAGTTCAGTTTTTTTTTAATACATTACTATACAGGTCTTAAAATAAAAAAAAGCAGCTCCTGCCGCAATACTCACCCTATTTGTGGTGCTGTTCCCCGCATATTTGCCACAGCGATCCAGCATGGGACCACTTCTGGGTTTTCTGTGAGCTCAGGGCATTACGGGCTTGCCATTTGGTCCAAAGTACAAACACGCATGCTCCGAACCAATGCTAAAGATCAGACAACAATAGCAGAAGTTGCCCACAGGGTGGCGGTAAAGAGCTGGAAAACCACATGATTTGGTAAAAGTTGGCTGAAAAAGTCCCGTCGTGTGTATGCAGAACAAGTTCACGGCCAACGCCCAATCGGAGCAAAATCCACGGAAAAGTCTGATGGAAGTCTGATCGTGTGTATGAGGCTTTAGATATGAGTTAGGTTTCATACACAATTCTGGGTTTTAGCTATGGTGTTTAAAAAATATCCGCTTGCTGCATCTTTGATGCACTTTCATGAAAACTTTCATGAAAACGCAGAATATATTCAATGGAAATGCACTTAAAGCACTTGTAAAACACATTGCACTGATGTAAACTAATCCTTAAAGGGGTTGGAAAGGTAAAAAAAAAATCCCAAAATAGCTTCCTTTACCTTAGTGCAGTCATGCTTCACTTACCTCATCCTTCGATTTTGCTTTTTAAATGTCCTTATTTCTTCTGAGAAATCCTCACTTCCTGTCCTTCTGTCTGTAACTACACACAGTAATGCAAGGCTTTCTCCCTGGTGTGGAGAAAGCCTCTTGAGGGGGGAGGGGGCGAGCAGGAGTGTCAGGGTGCCCACTAACACACAGCTCCTTTCTCTATCTGTAAAGTAGAAAGCATCCTGACCCTCCTGCTAGCCCCTTCCCCCCTCAAGAGGCTTTCTCCACACCAGGGAGAAAGTCTTGCATTACTGTGTGGAGTTACAGACAGAAGAACAGGAAGTGAGGATTTCTCAGAAGAAATAAGGACATTTAAAAGCAAAATCGAAGGATGAGGTAAGTAAAGGAGGACTGCACTAAGGTAAAGGAAGCTATTTAGGGGAATTTGTTTTTACCTTTACAACCCCTTTAAGTATATAAAGCTCTAGCATAATTTTAACAAGTTCAACATTAGGAGATCAATTATAGCGTGGATTTGTATTTTATGAGTATGTTTAATATTAAGACAGGATACTGAACACACAATTCAATGGATTGACAACATGCAAGTTCTAAGCAAGAATATGTGCCAGGATCCAAAAGGCTCAGAGACCCCTGTAATGCTGTAGAATATCTGGTATGCTTTTTGGTTATATTACATACAGTTTCTAATCATCTATTCATTGTCTTATTAAGAAAACTATGGGGAAATTACCTAATACTGGAGTACTCAGAACCTGTTGTAGCTGTGCATGGTAGCCAATCAGCTTCTAAGGCCTCGTACACACGACCGAGTTTCTCGGCAAAAACCAGCAAGAAACTTGCTGGGAGATATTTTTTTGCAGAGTAAACCGGTCGTGTGTACATTTTCGTCGAGGAAACTGTCGAGAAACTTGACGAGCCAAAAAGAGAGCATGTTCTCTATTTCCTTGATGGGAATGGAGAAAATTGGCTTGTCGAGTTTCTCGACGGCTTCACAAGAAACTCGAGGAGCAAAACGATGTGTTTCGCCCGTCGAGTTTCTCGGTCGTGTGTACGAGGCTTCACAGCTTGTTCAATTAAGCATTGGCAATAAAACCTGGAAGCTGATTGGTTTCAATGCAGAGTTGCACCAGTTTTTGCATGCTCCAGTTTTAGTAAATCCCCCCTCCCCCTCATGTGTTAAAGTAATATTAGGGAAAAAAACACACACAAACCGGTTGTGTTAGCGTTATTAGCTGTAAAATACAATCAAAATATATACCTGCAATGTTGACTACTGTAGATGGATAAGGATGGTCTCTAAAATGAACCTTTCTGTAGACAGGTTTACCTAATAAAGCAACCAATGAAGATGAAACATGTTGACTGAATGATGCTGGAGATGGTCAGGTTGAATTTGTTAGAGGAGTACATATCACAAAGTCACCTCACACGTGTGTTATTTTCGGGGGCACATTGTGATGCAAATCAATGGCTTTAGTAACAGAATAGTAAACCACTTTGCTAGTACTGAGACTTTTATGGCCATAAACTAAATTTGTCATCTCTCTAGTGAGTATAGCGCTCCTTACAAAGGACACCAAACAGAGAACCATGTGAGTAACTAATAATTGTAAGTCAAAGACTAAACAATCCATTTGTTTTATAACCAATAAGGTAAGCTACTGCACCAAAGAAAGGCAAGTTCCCCTCCAAGGAAAATATAACGGGTGTGTAGCGGATATTACAAAAAAATAAGCAGCTTCTTGTACCTATATGTATCTGGTAGGATTGTGTTTAGAACTACTTTAAACATTAACACTAATTTAAATGTATTTATAACCAAAAAAAAGTTTAAGCTTACTGAGGGAAGATAACATTGTTGGTGCTTTCCGTTCTGCTCACAGGAAGTGACAAGGACACTTAGGTGCAGTATCTCTAAAAAGTGAGTACACCCCTCACATTTCTGTAAATATTTTATTATATCGTTTTATGTGACAACACTGAAAAAAATACACTTTGCTACAATGTAAAGTAGTGAGTGTACAGCTTGTATAACAGTGTAAATTTGCTGTCCCCTCAAAATAGCTCAACACACAGTCACTAATGTCTAAACCGCTGGAAACAAAAGTGAGTACACCCCTAAGTGAAAATGTCCAGATTGGGCATAAAGTGTCAATATTTTGTGTGGCCACCATTATTTTCGAGCACTGCCCCAGACCATGACACTCCCACCACCATGCTTAACTGTAGGCAAGACAAACTTGTCTTTGTATTCCTCACCTGGATGCCGCCACAAACACTTGACACCATCTGATCCAAATAAGTTTATCTTGGTCTCATCAGACCACAGGACATGGTTCCAGTAATCCATGTCCTTAGTCTGCTTGTCTTCAGCAAACTATTTGCGGGCTTTCTTGTGCATCATCTTTAGAAGAGGCTTCCTTTTGGGACAACAGCCATGCAGACCAATTTGATGCAGTGTGCGGTGTACAGTCTGAGCACTGACAGGCTGACCCCCACCCCTTCAACCTCTTCAGCAATGCTGGCAGCACTCATACATATATTTCCCAAATACAACCTCTGAACATGATGCTGAGCATGTGCACTCAACTTCTTTGGTCGACCATGGCGGGGCCTGTTCTGAGTGGAACCTGTCCTGTTAAACCGCTATATGGTCTTGGCCACTGTGCTGCAGCTCAGTTTCAGGGTCTTGGCAATCTTCCTATAGCCAAGGCCATCTTTGTGTAGAGCAACAATACTTTTTTTTCAGATACTCAGAGAGTTCTTTGCCTTGAGGTGCCATGTTGAACTTCCAGTGACCAGTATGAGTGAGTGAGAGCGATAACACCAAATTTAACACTTCTGCTTCCCATTCACACCTGAGACCTTGTAGCGAGTCACATGACATCGGGGAGGCAAAATGGCTGATTTGGCCCAATCTGGGGTGTACTCACTTTTGTTGCCAGCGGTTTAGACATTAATGGTTGTGTGTTGAATTATTTTGAGGGGACAGTAAATTTACACTGTTATACAAGCTGTACAATCACTAATTTACATTGTAGCAACGTGTTATTTCTTCAGTGTTATCACATGAAAAGATATAATAAAATATTTACAAAAAAATGTGAGGGGTGTACTGATTTTTGTAAAATACTTTATTTTCTGTAAAAAAAATCTGAGCCAGAAAAATGAAAACGAATGCAGCCACATCCAACGACTGGTGAGCTGCAATGATGCAAACATTTAAATTCTTGTTCTTGGGTTTAAGCTATTCTTTAGCAACATTTAAATGAAACTGATCATATTCCAATATAGAGTATACATTAAATAAACATATCTTTAAGTAGTATATCATTTTTATTAATGAGCATGAATCATTCACATTGAGCTCCCATTGACTACGTGCTTCTAACATTTGCCTTCAGCAAGTTTACTTCTTGTAATGCACATTCTCATTTATATCTTTACTTTAAAGGAAAAGCTGTTTTAATTAAAACTGATGGTTCTTTCCTTATTTTTACTTCATAAATACTGCTTAAAGCACTTTAGTATTGCACTCTTAGGATTTATTCTCCAGTGTTTAATAACGGTAAATCTATTTTAGATGCAGAGAGATCTCGTGCAAAGCTCTGGCAATGTAAGCTTGGTCTACTTTCTTTTAATTGTATTATTACTTTCACAAAGCCTTTGCAGCATAAAAGCATTTCTCGCAGTACGGGGGTAAAACAACACCGTTCAGTTTTTAATTAACCTTTCTATTGGGTTTATTAGGAAAATCCATTCTAAGTGCATAATACCAGACCTTACATCAGCCTGTATCTAATATTCAGGTATGTACTCTATCCTGATTCTGTATACAGTGGATTCAGGCCTCGTACACACAACCAAGTTTCTCGGCAAAAACCAACAAGAAACTTGCTGGGAGATATTTTTTTGCTGAGGAAACCGGTCGTGTGTACATTTTCGTCGAGGAAACTGTCGAGAAACTCGACAAGCCAAAAAGACAGCAAGTTCTCTATTTCCTCGACGGGAATGGAGAAACTTGCCTTGTCGAGTTCCTCGACAGCCTAACAAGGAACTCGACAAGGAAAACGATGTGTTTCGCCCGTCGAGTTCCTCGGTCGTGTGTACGAGGCTTCATAGTCAGTGGACTGAGCAGTACTACAGAGGCAGCTCTTTCATGAATTGATTATATTGGGCTGCCTATTGTCCCCACAAGCCACCAATCTATGGACAGCCCATTATAGTATTACACATTAGGAGAGCCTGTGCAGTACTGCTTAACCCACTCACTAGGAATACAATGTCAACATACACAGGACAAAGTGTATTTCAGACATCTGAAAATCAGGAAGGGACTGAACTGAAGTCTGATATTATGCACTGAGATAAGTCCCTGGATGGAAAATAGGAGTGAGACAACTGGGGATAAATAGTTCATAAATTCAATGTCACTTTTGAGCTGGGAATACACATTAAAGTGATTGTAAATTATATATTTTTTAATTTAAAAGTAAAAAAAAGGTTATACTTTCCTGCTCTTTGCACCGGCATTGCATGGACTGGTCCCTTATCTCTTCTTCGTTCCCCATGCATGTGTGCTCCTGAGCTGGGCTGTGTGAATCCATAGACACACACACAGCATAGCTCAGCCACACCCCTTCTCCCTCCTCACAGGATTTGACTGACAGCAGCAGGAGCCAATGACTGCCGCTGATGCCTATGTCTCCTGTGAGAACAGGAAGGAAAAGAGGAGTGCGGTGCTGCAGATGGGACGATGCTGGATCGGTGGAGGAGTCAGGTAAGTGTTCAGAGTTTCTTACCTTAAGCCCTGGTTCACATTGATGCGATTTGACATGTCAAATCACATGCCAAATTGGCGGAGATTGCCATTAATGGCACCGTCCGATTCCCAAACGTAGTTTCTGTACTACTTTTGCCATTTTGGGGTGTGATTTCCAATGACCTCTGTGCAGCAACCCACACAGATGTCTCTGAAATCACCCCTGAAGTCGGGACTGAAATGCGGGAATGAAATTGTGCAAGTTGAACTGAACTCGCATGATTTCATTCCAGCTGTTAGTGTGAACCTAGCCTCATGCATATAATGAATCAAGTTAAAAAAGCTTAGACTTTAGAGACACTTTATGATTCCTCTTAATGCATTCTATGCATTAGGATAAAAAGCCTTCTGTGTGCAGCCCACCTAATACTTACCTGCGCTTCCTCTGATCCAGCGACCTTACACCAGAGGCTCTGCTGTCTGGGACTCTCCCTCCTCATTGGCTGAGACAGCAGTGAAGCGCCGTTGGCTGCCGCTGTCAATTAAAGTCAGTGTGCCAATAAGAAGAGAAAGGCGGTGGGTCCGGGCAAGGCCACGGCACTGTGTCTGAATGCATACAGGGAGCTGCGGCTCAGCTAGGGTGCCCCTATAGCAAGTTTCTTGCTGAGCGGGCACTTAACAGGTGGGAGGGGCCAGGAATGCAGCAGAGGGACCCAAGAAGAGGAGGATCAGGGCTGCTCTGTGCAAAACCACTGCAATAGAGCAAGTAAGTATAATATGTTTGTTATTTTTAAACAAAAAAAGGAGACTTTAGTATCACTTTAAGAGTACCCTGAAGTCTGGCAGTAGCCAAATTCACAAGCCTATTACCTCAATTGTGCATTATTTGATAAATCAGGTATTTTTGTGTAAACCTTTTTCATTTATTATTTTAATGTAAATAGATATGTTTCTAATAAAATGTTTAGAGAAGGATCTAGCATGTGATTTTTTTCACTGCTATTAAACTGACTGAGCTTGTATGTATTAATAGCACAAATATGGGTTAGTTATCATACAAAGCTAAGCTCCTGTGACCCTCTAAAATGGAAAATTTGGGAAAAACGTAGATATATTACGACTTCACATAACAGCTCCTGTGTATAACGATAACTGCACAAATGTGTTCTGCGTTATGTTACAACAGTCCAAAGCCATCCTTAATGCTTTTAAATTGGAGTCAACCTCCAATTATTTCTGTCAACTGTTTACATTGTATCACTGGAAACTTTCTATTAAAGCAAGTGTTTCCTGTAAAAGGTGCGTGAATAAACACTCTATAAAATACTGTAACATTAACGGAAGGTTCATACATTTATGGGTGCTGGAGCGCTGTGTATACATTTTCATTCACTGCCAGCCTAATTTATTTTTGCATGGGTTATATTCATTAATATACTGATGGAAACCAGCTGTTATGTTGCCTTGGACAATATGTCAAAGATGGAGGCAACATGACTAAGTCAGACATTTTATGGACATGAATTCACAAGGATTCAAGCTTTCCTTTAACAATGGGCCTTGTGTATAAGAAAAAAAAAATTACATTGCCAGAGCCAATGGTCAAAGATGGCTATGAGAAAAATGAACACTCTATTAATTGTAATACCTAGTGTTATCCAATGGTTGATCTACAATCACCATCTTAAATCTCAACTCTAGGTAGACATAGACGACACAAATGGATGCAAGGCTATAATTATTGATATATCATTAAATGATTTTTTTTTAAATGTAAGCAGTTTAACTACTTGAATTTGATCTGGTGTCAGCCTCCTGCAGTCCCTGTTTAGCAGAGATGGAATGCAAGAGGATTAAGCAGCAGAAGGAGCCAGTTAGTTCATCATGTAGTTCATTGACCAGGAGAGAGCAGATTGTCAGAGAGATGAACATGTCACAGAGCTAATTCTCCTTTCACTGTCCAGTAACAGGCTGGGGAGGGTCAAGAATGGCCTGGGCTCAGAGAAAGTGGGTTGAATTATGCTGTCCATTGGACTGGGGAAATGTATGGGCAGAAAAAAGTCTGAAGACTAATTTTGTATTGTATGTTGTATCTTTTAATAAACTATACATTTGTATCTTGCTATTTTAGCCTAGAGTCCAGCTTTAAGCGTGTCCTGGAGTGCTCCAAGCCATTGCAAACCTAATTGCATCTATGACCTAGTCCTACAGCAAAGACATTTTTATTACCCATCTACTGGTTTAATATCTGCAGTACAGTAATGATACAAAAGGGCTTTATTATTTGACAGGGCTGTGTAAACCTCAGGAATAAATTGGCAGAGATACAAATACTTTATACATATATATATATATATATATATATATATATATATATATATATATATATATATATATATATATATATATATATACTGTATATCATATGTGCATTTAGGTTTTTGTCTGGAATCCAAAATTGTATATTCCTAATATGTGCCTGTTGTCTCATGCACTTGTATGACACTTCTCCCAACCACTGGTACATATTTTTTAGATTTCAGAGTGAAAGGACACCATTTGGATGTCCACTCTTCTCTGGGCCCCAAAGCTCTTGCTGCCCAATCCTGGTGTACTTTTCAGTGGTGGCTCCCTCCTACTCTCTTTTTCCTCTATCCATGACCTCTTCTTCTCCATCCCCTCCCACCCCATCCCTCTCTCCCTTTCTTTTCTTCCCCTCCACCATATTGTCTTTCAACTTGTTCTAGAACCTCCCTGCATATCTTCTCCGTTAATCCTCCTTCCCTTGAAAATACCCTGAGGGCGATGTGCTCTAAGTGGCGCCCTGTCTCCTGGAATTGTGTGCAAACTGACCAGCATAATCTTTCTTATATATGTCTATAGCATTTTTTAAGTATCCCGCCATGTAGTTCTTGTGTTATAATCAAGGTGATCCTGGTACTAAACTCTGAAAGTATTCTTTATGGTCTACTCTGTTAATACACCTTGCATGTCTAGAAGCTTTACTTTTACTTTTTCAATGTATTTTCTCTCTGTGTATTATGTACTACACTGTTTTGTGATTGTTTTTTGTTATTGATTTATTCATGAATAAAAACTCTTCTGTTAAAAATAAAATAAAAAATACGTGTTGGAGAGACAGACAACCGAAAACCTTTACATGCCTAAATAACATGGTTTATTAACTGTAAGTGAGACCCTAATAGATAAAGACTACATTATTTTTTTGTTTTGGATAGAGTAGGGAATAGTTAAAATAACTGTTTTTTCCCATACCCTATTGCCAAGTGTTTTCTTCACTTCCTGTCCTTTAAACAGGAAATTCGATAAAATCTCTCCAAAGTAGGTGAAATCTTCTCTTAGATAGTTGTCACCAGGACAATTGTCCATAATGAAAGATTTCCCTTCTATTCCTTAAAATGTTTACATTTTCCGTCACTCATTGTCCCAGACTCTCTGATACAATGGTCACCAGGAAGCAGGCTAAATAGTGAGGTAAATCTCCCCAGTGGGAATACAGTCAGTACAAAAAAAGAGCAAAGTTTATAACCTTTGGTCTTGTCTACTCTAAAGTTGTGGCTTTAGATACACTTCAAGACTAACTAACACCATGGCACTAACGCTAAACTATCATTGTGATATTACCACTAGATGACCAATGCCAAACTACCACTGTAACACCAATACTATACACTAAGTCACCAGTGTGACAGTAACACTAATACTAAGCACTAAACCACCAAGGTTACACAAAAATGAAATAACGATTAATAAAACATGCACCATATACACCAGACACCAATCATTAATACACCATTCAAGCATTAGTGATGTTAACAATGCTATCCACTCCAATTACATAGTGCTACTGTTGTTTTAACTCAGGTATTAATGTTAGCAGAACACTACAATTTTCAAACATCATCGCTTACCAAATAACTTTTTTCCTTTGAAAAATATGAGAATAATAATTAATAATAAATTCATAATAAATGAACAAAGCCATACAATTCAAGCACTTAAAAAAAGAATTTGGCCACTTACCAGTAATAGTAAAGTCACCTAAAGCATATGAAAGACAAAAACAGAGAGAAAGAACACAATTAGTGAGATAAGATTATGTCTTACTTATCATGCACTTACAGTATGAGATTGTAGCCTTACTATAAAAATTATAGCTGAACAGAATAATTAAAGTCCCTATTCCCGTGCTCACTGCCATCAACATTAGTCAATTAAGCGCAGACCTATGATCTTATCTTCCCTTTGATCATGTTTAACCATGAACAAAGCAGCATAAGGTATACCATGAGAGTTTATCTAATGACTTAAATCAGATCACAGGAAGTGCGGTGACCAGCCAATCAATTATTACTTTGATTTGCTGTATAATGGTCATGAATCTTCCACATTCTATCTGCCATCATTCGAGCACTCTTGAGCTTAAATACTGGCCATAGGTTGTACAAGTGTCAAACATATAGACAATCATTAATACATTGGTTGCATTTCTTAAAGTATTTTGGCATATCCAATTATCAAAATGTCAATAAGTAATTACTATAGACAACCGTATCTGTGATGGACACCTGTACATCGCTTTTATGGGTTATATTACATTGAGCCCAGGGAATTCAATTACAGCTCACAGGTCAGTCTGGGCTTTTAGGAAATGATCAGAGAATTGTACCTGCACAATACACTTTAAGTGGTAGTAAACTGTGTTACACCACTTGTACCTACAGGTAAGCCTATAATAAGGCTTACCTCTAGGTACTGTGAATATCTTTTAAACTTGCACAGTTTAGGAGATATTCAGATTTCATGCATCCAATGACATCACCGGCACATGTGCTTTGAAGATTCGGCATTCAGTGCCAGATCTTCAGAGCCCGTGCCGGAAACGGCGGCTCCTGTGCACATGTGCGGGAGTCACGTCATCGTGCCCCCGGCCACTCATGTAGGCGGAGGCTGCAAGCCCAGAATAACGGCCGTCAAGCCGGCAGATAACACATGGGCCGAATGTCGGACAGTTTTTATTGAACCGGCCGATGCCGTCCGACATTTGGTCCATGTGTACTAGGTTTTATAATACATCAGTATGGACTTGCACTTTTAATTAAAAGGTTTCATTCCCCCAGGCTTGGGCAAATGCTGGGCAATACCTTGCGGTTCTAGGTCCTAAGTTCGAATCTCACCACTGAACCTATCTAGTTTAAATTTGGATGTTTACCCAATGTTTATATGGGTATGCTTTAGATTTAGCACATAAATAAATAAAACAAGATACTGGTGGATTATACAGTGTGTTTGCATTACAGCCCCACATTAGAGTGGTAGGTACATTGAACTATGAGCTTCTTTAGGGGTATGGGGGTGAAAAATACAATTTGCTTCTTTTAATAACTCCAACCATGAGTTCAACCTGCCATAATAAAAGAGAAGTATAGCCAAAGCTTTTTTGTCCATTCTTCTCTTGTGGGTCTAGGAATGCACTTACTTTTGTTCTCCTGGGACCTTCTATCAGCTGACAAAGCAGAGCCACTCCAGCATCTTGAAGGATCCCAACAAATTTGTAGGGATACTCCCGACTACCTGCTGGATAGTTGGCTCCACCTCTCAGTGTGTGGCTGAGAGTCAGAGCTAGCTGTATCTGCTCCTTTCCCAGCCTGGTGCTCCAGTGAGTGCTGGAGTAGCAGAGCAAAAAGTCATGACTGACAGTCACTTCTCTCCTGCGATCCGAGTAGACCAAGAGCTGAATAAGCACTCATGTGATTGCTGAGATCTTGGTCTTAGAGGGGTCACGGGACAGCTGCAGCCTCACACTGACACTGCACTATAGAGGCGAGTATAGATATTTGTTAAACACTTCTTTAAATACTTACCAACTTACCTTTCTCCCCATTACTGAAGCCCCACTCATTACTATGGGGGAGCTGTACTTCATAAGACAGCTGGATAATTGCTTATCCACAGGAATAAATGGGACCACAGCTCCCATGCCCAGCAACAAGTGGAGATGGCTGGGATGTTTTTGGAGGAAAGACCATAAAATACTGGACAGGGCTTCACAATAAGGATCAATGTAATGGGGAGAAAGTTAAGTATTCAACACAGGAGGTTATAGTCAGTAGGGTGGAGGGATTTAAAAAAGGACAAGGTCACTAAAAGAGAACTTGTCATTTAACTAATGGATCTAACTATAAACTGCACAGTGTTTTTAATATAATGTGATCCACACATGTATGTATCTATCTATATTTTCATATTTTATATAATGTAGCCCTTTCAATGATAACAATTATACAATACTGGATGGCAACAATCAGTCTTTTTTAAGTATTGGGGGGGGGGGGGTGCATGATTACCTGGATCATCTCACAGATTATTTGTTGTATTGTGTGGCTCATACAGGGCTTATCATGATTATGCCAGCTAATAAATAAACCGTTTTCCATTCCTATTGTAGATCTATGTAAGCAGTCTCTGAAATCAGTGCTGTTTTTCATTTCTTTATCAACCACTTAGCAGCAGTATATACAGTATATGTATATCGTTTTATTAAACTCATCTATGCTATGTCACATTTACTAGCCATCTGTTGCCTTATTTAGCAGTATTGAGTTTTCTTTCTGTTCTTTAAATCGCATTTATCGCTAAGCAGTTTCCTTTCCATATGGCTATCTCAACTTTTTTATCTTTGATTAAAAAATCAATTGCTCTCAATTTTTCATGGTTTACTGTTCTATAACACAAAATTAAATTTTTTTTTTTGGAAAATACCAAGGTAGCATCTCTGACAATGCAATGGGCAGTGCAGCAGGAGAACCCTGAAAATATAATACGTCTCCTTAATTCTCCCTGTGTTTATTTGGCTATTTACTAGTCATGCTGTGTTATACATATCTTGTAAGCGCTCTTTCCAAAATGCATTTATGCAGTTCCATATGATGTGATGTAAATTGCATTGTTATTATCTAAAGAACCCTTGTGTGTACAAAAAATGACATTCTTAATGTTGGAGCCGAGCATTCTGCACAGGGCTTGCTGTAGTTTTATGAGGTCTGTGTGATTTGCAAATTACTTTACAGACTGCATTATCTTTTGAAAAAGGCCAACATCACAAATCCTGTTTATCATTGCTGGCTTGGGGAATACTAGAAATGATCCTGCCTTGAACAGCAGCAACACAAAGACAATTAAAGGGCATTTCTACCTAGATCTAAATCATTTATGCTGGGAGGCTAAAGGATTCCCCTCTTTTTAGGTTTCTCAGGGGTGCAGCCAAACCTCTACAACTGAGTCCCAAGGTTCACCCACCTTATATTTTTTATGTGCTACATTATAGAGAATGCATTAGAAGGACTTAGGCCTCGTACACACGATAGGTTAACCAGAGGACAACGGTCTGATGGACCGTTTTCATCGGTCCAAACCGATCGTGTGTGGGTCCCATAGGTTATTTAACCATAGGTTAAAAAAAGCCAACTTGCTTTAAATTTAACCTATGGATTCCTAACCGATGGGAAAAAATCGATCGTTAGTAGGCACAACCATCGGTTAAAAATCCAGGCATGCTCAGAATCAAGTCGACGCATGCTTGGAAGCATTGAACTTTGTTTTTTTCAGCACGTCATTGTGTTTTACATCACCGCGTTCTGACGCGATCAGTTTTTTAACCGATGGCGTGTAGGCACGATGGACCATCAGTCAGCTTCATCGGTTAACCTATGACAACGGTCCATCAGACTGTTCCCATCGGTTGGACTGATCGTGTGTACGAGGCTTAAGACTACATGGTGATGTGGCAAGTAGTCAGACTCCATGACACGGCAGTCATGGTAAGTCAGATAAGAAATCTTGCTTCTTGGGTCTCTGAGAGATAGAAGAAGCCAGAGTGTAATTCTAGCTCAACAGCAACCAACTCAAATATTGGCTTTGGGTAGATTGGGTATTCACATCAATCAATGTGGATTTTCATTTTGGGAAAGTTTATCCTTATAGCGGGGGTTCACACGAAAAAAAAAATTTAACATTAGATTGAGGCTAATTGTGGGAAGCACAATCGGGTGTTTTTTTTTAAACCAATGCAGTACATACCGTTTTAGTGATAGATGTTCTCCCGCCGCTTCCGGGTTTGGTCGTCGGGACAGGGCGTTCCTATTTGATTGACAGCCTTCCGACCGTCGCATACAGCGCGTCATGAGTTGCCGAAAGTAGCCGAACATAGGTGCGGCTCTATACAGCGCCTGCGCACCGACGTTCAGGCTGTCAATCAAATAGGAACGCCCAGTCCCGCAGACCATACCCGGAAGCGGCGGGAGAACATCTATCTCTAAAACGATATGTACTGCATTGATTTAAAGAAAACACCCGATTGTGCTTCCCACAATTAGCCTCAATCTAATGTTAAAAATTAGTTTTTCGGGTGAACCCCCCGCTTTAAGACTGGCAGCTAGTTAGGTGAATGACAAGTTTGGACTGGCCCTTTTATATAGACTATTAAAGATAGTTTAGATAGTTTCAAAATTTAAAGAGGAAATTAATAATGAATGTTAGATGTGCATTGACACAAAACAATTCTCCTGCGCTTGGGTGCTGGGTCTCCGGATGTGTGGTGCAGTCAACCTTTTTGTATAGAATGTCAATGGTCTTGCTGCCCTCCTCAGAACAATGGGTGTCCTTGGAACTGAAACATATAGAAAAGAAGGGAAGGCACACTGACCTTATGCATTACCTACTCACATACTTACATAGAAAGGTGGTATACAAGCATATCAAGGCAATAAAAAATTGCGAAAGGTATCTCTTGGGTCAATAGTTGTCTATGGGTCTATAGTTATAAATGTCCTCCGACATCTTTGGTTTCAACTATAGACCCAAGAGATACCGTTCGCTATTGCTGTTGCCTTTATATTTTTGTATAGCATGTTTCTATGTGAGTATAACCATTGCTTTTTTAATTTTATTAAAATACTTTTGGCAATGCACAAGGTCAGTGTGCCCTCCCTTCTTTTTTAGATGTGCATTAACTACTGTAGTTAACATATTATCTTCATATCTTGGAAACATTTATGACAAGACTTTACAAATTCTTTGCCTTACCATTACCAGTCTGTTCTAAATATTTAGGGGTTGGTATACTGAACTCAAATAGGCTATTTTTCATTTTGCAAGGAAATGTTCCCTTAGCTTAGTGAAAGTGGTGAAAACGCACTTTGGAAAGAACAGCCAATCACTCGTTTTGCCTGCACATGTTTGGATAATGGAAGTCAGAAAAGCTTCCCCACAATAATGTTTAATTGCATCACTTGTGAAATACATCACCAGTAAGAGAATGAAGCATGCTTTCAATTGGGTGGGATTTATTTATGAAACTAGACCAGTCTGTTCTAGATATTTAGGGGGTTCATATACTAAACTCAAATAGGCTGTTAATTTTCATTTTGCAAGGAAATTTTCCCCCTATCTTAGTGAATGTGGTGAAAACTCTCTTTGGAACGAATAGCCAATCACGCGTTAGCAAAATGTAAAAAAAAATATATATTTTTGCTTACACATTTTTGGATAATGAAAGTCAGCAAAGTTTCCCCACAATAGTTATGCTAGGGGAAAATGCCGCTACAAATTTTGTTTCCATTTTGCATAAAGTAGGGAAGAGTTAAAACCGGCCAGCCTATTGCCATCTGTTTAAGAAATGTTCCCTGTTCTGTAGAAACAACATGAATTGAAAATTAATCTTTTAACAGTGAGGAAAATCCCCTTTAAGATGGCTGAATGTAGTGCCATCATTAAAAGATCTTCCCATTATTCCTTTTCTGTGGTGACAGCTCAACGTTTTGGATTTTCCCTCACTTTCAGTCTTGATGACAACAGGGACACAGACAACTATAGAAAAAAAAAAAAAACGACGGGGGTCTTTCTTCTCCCCACTCTGTTCAAAAAAGAAACAAAAACCTTTTTTTTTAAATTTAACTATACCTACAGCATTACTAAATTACGTTTCATGTTTGCTCTCCTTTAAGAAGCTCATTTCCAGTGACTTTATGTGGTAACATAACAGATGGTCACCCAGAGAAGGCCTCAGCATCAATTAACTGCTTGGAATAAGAGGAAATCCCAGTTTAAAGCAGAATATAGTAATAGCCCAATCTTGGATATTAGCAGACCTTAAGGAGCATATTGGCTTGGTATGACGATCTGGGATTAGACAGAATGTTGGATTACTCTGTGCAACCCCAAGAGCATCTTCGGCTGATTTCAATGGATTTGTGAAACAAATCTCTTCCACTATCTATACTAGCTGCCAAAATCCAGTTCAGTGCATTAATCACACTTCATATCAGTCAATTCTATTTTTAATTGTTACCAAAACAGCTGTTTTATGTAAAACCGACTAGTTGCACAGATTTTAAGAGTACCTCTTATAATACAGCAAATACTTTTAATTTCATTACAAAATACTAAAAGTCACTGCCACCGCTGAAAAACAAATTAAGAAGTAAACGACCAACAAACATAATAAAAAGAACAAATAAGGCAAAAGCATAACTACAGTGCAGACAGGGAAATTGCAAAGGTGGAAATCATAGGAAATTAAATGCTTACCAAGCTCATTCAATAACAGGGCTGTGAAGAGAACACATAGGAGACAGACACAGGATAAGAAACACAAATGAATAGCGATAATGGAGAAGATGACCACAGAAAGATTTGTACTGAGCTCAAATTAAGTGTCGGCCGCCATTGTGTGAGAATGCATCCAAGTGCTTTAATCAAAACCACTGACATCACTGAGGCGACTATCAGGCCGCATTCCCATGCATATTGGTTCAGGCCACAGAAATAAATGATGATGTCATCGGTCTTTGGTGAATGAAGTTTATCACCCAGAACAATGGTCATTTTCACATAAATGGTTGCCTTACAGGAGTGCGGGAATATATATTTTTTAATCTACTAATATGTTAATATTATTTTTCAAATGTCAACAATAAGCATGTTAACTAAAAAGCTGTACATTTCCTGAAGAGGTTTATTGTAACTGTTTAAATTATATGTATTAATGACAGGAAGCATTCTGAAATATAGGAGTCATTTATTAAGCTAATTTGAGGGCTTTTGTTACTGGTATGAGATGTGTTGTGAGAACTAAAGCTAGATCTTTTGATTTGTGAATTATTTTTAAATGTATTCTATTGTTTAAACAAATTGCCCTGCTATCATTGAATTTTTTTAGTACATTTTGTTCAACAGAGTAAAAACAATTATGTTTAAACAATTGCCCTGCTATCATTGAATTTTTCAGTACAGTTTGTTCAATAGAGTAAAAACAATTATGAGCTACTTGGTGAATCCTCCTCTAAGGAGTTTAGTACTACGATATGGCCATGAGATGGCAGTGATGCTTTGAATGTCAAACAGCATGTTTTAATTAAAATGACCAATCATCCACTAATTTACCATTTATTAAGTTTGACCTAAAATCCTGTGTAATGGTTTGCATTTAAAAAGTCCTGTGTTACGTGAAATGTCATGATCCATATACAATATATATATATATATATATGCATTTGATTTTCATATATTGCTTTCTGCACCCATAATAGGTGACAAAGGCTTGCCAAATATAATACTTTTAATGAGGTAATTTACACAATAACACAAGGCTCTAATTAAATAACACTGGAACCCCAATCCATGAGGTAACATAAACCTCATTAAGTTATTTTAGGGTTATAACACAAATGAGCAACCTGGTGTGTTTTATCACATAGCCAAGTTTCTCTTGGCATTCTTTTTGTGAAATCATTGCAATAATTATTATGCATGTTCACTAATTAAGAAGCTTTTGTATCCTACCCAAAAATCTACAAAACCGTGGATTTCATGCAGAATATGCTAATGGGCTAATTTCTCATTATAGAGGCATAGACGCATAGACAAGTTAAGAAGAAGACTTCATTCCATAATTATATTTTATGTCATGGCATTTGACATATCTATATTAGACCTAATTAAGTAATCTAATGACTCTGCCAAATGAAGCTAATGTCCTTGTATATAATTATACACCTGATGTAATACAAGCTGAATCGATCTAAGAACTGAACACAAGACTGAGAATTTAGATTCTGTAGTGACTTTTAAATTTTAGTGCTTTAGGGTATGATCTGTGTAGGTATTCTGCACTAATCGAAAGGCTCTGTCCACCCAAAACGTGTCTTTTGCTCAGCTGTATAGTGCCTGGTTGACAACCTGTTGGTTGCTAATAAAGCTTTCTGAATTCCTCAGCAATAGAACCTTCCTTGTCCACCATGGCCTTTAGGATTTAAGTAAGCTTCTGGCTTACTTAAATCTCCAGCTATTATTGCACAAAGTCTGACAGATAGCAAATAAATTATGGTGATGCAGGCAGAGCAGGAATGTCATAGATGGCGTCTCATCACTGATGGCACAGGGCACTATAGGCAGCTTATAGGTTTTTCAACCCATCATTCTCTTATCAAGACAGAGAGTTCTGTGTTTTGAGAGGACTTGGCCTTTAAGAAGTTATTTGTATTATATGTATTACTGAACAAATCTGGTTGGTTTCAGAATGCCTTATTTGAATCTCATTTCAGGTTTATAAAGAGACCCTTTGAGGTTAAGCAAATATACAACGGAATGGTCCCTGAAATAGAAGAGCCCTTATAGTAACCTCTTCAGGAGTCAGTATCTCCTTCTTCCCCTCCATTCCAGGGCTTCAGCCTACATCAGTGACTATGTCACTTGGGTCTTTGGGGTGTATTGGATGCATGTATTTCCTGCCACATGCCATGGTTCCTTTCTTAGAACTCAACAGTGACCTATTGGTCAGAGGTTGGAACCACAGCAGGCAATGAGGGACAGTGACATCCGACACTCTCAGAGGTGTCAATTCCAAAGACACTGATGGAGGCTGCAGCACTGGAACGGAGGGAAGGTAGGAGGAATGGGGCATCGCAGAGTTGAGTATAATTGCCCTCAACTTGCAGGACCCCTTTCATCTGTATTCTTAGTTAACCTGACAGGGTCAATTTTTTATCGCATTTAACACAAGCAAAAAAAGTCTGAATTTAAACATGCATATTAATATAATTGTTAAAATCTCAAACCTACATGCACAAAGTTTTTTTATTATTGTAAGCCATGATATTAGTAACTTTTAGTGTAAGTAACTCATACAGTTTGTATAGTTAACAAAGCACATGCATATTCCTATTAGTGAGCTCTATGTATTGGCATGTTTATCTGTGATGTGACAGCCACTGCAATCATAATGTATGTGATTGCATGGCATAGCGGTTTAAAATGCGTAATTATTTTCACAGTGGGTTGTAGGGTGTCATAACCTTTCTTCATGAATCTTTAATATGACCTAAAGCTGGACGTATAAAGGCTGTTTTTTACCTATGAAATAAAAATGTGAGCACTATATCTGATCATTAACATATATATTGAATGAATGATTAAAGGGCCAGTTCACTCAAAACTAGAAACTAGATACTACTTTTTTTTTTTGTATCCTTCATGGACCTCTCCAGCAAGATCTGTGTACTTTTGTTTACAAGTTCAGTCATTTGCTTCAAATATTAGAAGGGAACTTATACTTCCCATTGGGTTTTCGATCTATGCTTTCATTAAAATAACTCCAAAATTCAATAATGAAAAAGAAGCGAAGCAAAAAAAATCAATGCAGTATTTGCCTCTTTTAGTGTAGTATTTTCAGAGTATATTGTCTAATTAGTGGATATGTGGTTGCTTAAAACTATAAACCTAAAAAACAGCTTGTGTTGAATATATCTGTCTCAGCAGAGACCTTTGATTCTAAGATGGGTCACTCTATTTGTATATAACAAAATCAAAAACAGAGACAAAAAACTCCCAGGGGGCTTTTAGGCAGCCAAAAATACAAAATAAGTAAATTGGATATATAAAAAAATGTATTTTATTAATTCAAAATTACATAAATATTTTAAAAGAAAGTGCGATTAAAAAACATGAGCTCTGGTATATGTACCCTCTATACTATACAGGATGTCCTAATGGCATAGATAAACAACATTATATACATTAATTATTTATTAAACTTGATATACTGCCCAGTGGTTTTTATGAGCAGTACAGTATATCAAGTTTGATTTTTTTTTCATGTATATAATGTTGTTTATCTATGCCATTAGGGCATCCTGTGTAGTATAGAGGTTACATATTCCAGAGCTCATGTTTTTATAATTGCATATTCTTTTTGAAACTTGTAATTTTGTATCAATAACATTTTTTAGATATCCAATTGACTTATTTTGTATTTGTGGCTGCCTGAAAGCCCCTGGGAGTTTTTTTGTCTCTGTTTTTGGTTTTGTTACATTAATTTGGGGTGAGCAGCACTTTTTTTATCTACTCTATTTGTATATATGCAAATCCAGAGACCATTTAAAAACTGTAAAAATTCAAGTCTCTTAAAAATGTGCATTCTTCAAAAGATAATTTTGCTCCAAAATATCTTAGCTGTTGTATGCCAAAGAACCATAAAAACTCATCTTCTACAAGAGAAGATTGAAGAAGTTCTGTTTTTTTTTTTTTTAAACAGCCACTTCTACAAGCTTGGTGTAAGTTCACTCTCCAGTATAATGTCAATGTGTGGCACTATTTAACAGACAACTATCAGAGTCAAAGAACTTTATTAATTGTCCATTTTATGGGAAGATTTTTTTGGCACCTCAGCATACAACAGTTGAGAAATGTTGGATCACAATAAACATTTGTGGATTTTCCATTTATATTACATTACAGAGAGTGAGCTGCTGGAGTCTACACAAAAAGTAAGAAACTAGTGGGTAACCCACCTGATTACCTTTTCCAAAACAATAGTTTTGAATGCACTGACTCTTTAAAAAAAGTGTTTGATCTGTAACCGTGGTCCAGTTATAAAGGGAATACGATGGTTGACTTTTTTCTGATCAACTGTATACCATGACATGGGATTACTGAAAAGAAAAACACTGTCTAACTATAGTATTTATAGCATATGTATGGGAAGGTCTTTTACATCAAAGAGACAGTGTACACTAGGTTTACTACTGTGACTTGATTACTTAATTTGGGTCTTGTGTAGTATACGATAGCATCTGTGCAATTATGCAGTTATACATAACATGTATGTAAGTGGGAGGAAAACAGAAAGGGCAATAAAGATGTCTATGTAAAACCGTTCTTTACCGGTGGTGACTGATGTTTAGTAAGTTGCTTTCGTTCTTCCAGTTAACCCTGAGAATACTTCTATAGCAACCTAAAGCATTGTGAAATTCTATCATGAGTCAGTCAGACTTCCTTAGAGAAAGATAAGAGAGTAGTAACAAAGAGCTGGCTAGGCTTTACAGGAAGCGTTGCACAGAGTTCAGATGCTAAGCAAGAGGAGAGAGAGCAAGTTGTGAGAGTTGGGAATTACAAACAGAAGAGGAGCTTGATTTTTTTAGCTGCTTGATTGGTCTTATTATACTCTCACACCTTTCATTCCTCCTCGTATCCAGATTGGTTCTTCAAGCATAAGGTAGAAATAGGACTCTTTGTCATACTCCTCTCTGTCAAGTATTCTAAGGGTTATGTACTTCCTGTGGGGACATAAGACAAAGGGAAATGGATGTTTGCAGTCACACACATGCTTCAAAGATCATCTAAAGCTTGATGGTTATTATGAGGTTATGAAAAAAGGATTGTGCACACATCCCTTCAAGTACGCCAAGAGGCTATTCACTACATGCATATACTGTGATCTGAACAGTTATCTTACGTAGTATAAACACTGGTAGCATGTGTCACAGAAAGCATGTGTCACATTAATCAAATTGAAGACAATCTGGAAAGCTGAAAATGTGTTATCTTGACAGAAAAAGTCCCTTGTTTATGTACGTAAAAGGATGTGTGCGTTTGAGTCAATGGTTTCAACAAGCCATCCACGTTTGCTAAGTCAGACATATTACTGGTTAGGGCTCAGCATGATTGCAGATCCCCCACCTTTCTTCTCACTCATCTCCACCAGACGAGGTTCCCCAATCTCAAGGTAGAAGGTCTTGTTTTTCTCATATTCCTCATCATCAATTATTTTCACTGATATGATTTTGCTGCAAGAAGAGAAGGAAAGATTGAAGAGAAGAAGCATAGAACAAAGCAGAAAAAAATAAGAAGGATAAAATGTATAGTAAGCAGCATCAAGGAAAGGCAAAGGAGCAGGGAATAGAAAGTCTAGCAAAGGAAACCCAACTCAAGACAGGCAGCTAAGAACCAAATCTCCAATTTAGTTTTTTTTATTTATACCTGTGAACATATATAGAGTAAAACAGGTTTTTATTACTAATATTGTTTTAAAAAAAAAAAGCATTTGACAGAGTCAAATGTAACCTGAAAAAGAGTGCATGTCACGTAACAACATACAAGGAAAAATCATCCCACCCTTAATCAATCAATAATTAAGCAACACTTTACACAAAACTCTTTCGTTTTTGAGGGCAAAACATACAAAAGAATGTCAGTTAGTATTGGTCAGCTTCCAATTTTCCAAACAAATTGTATGAAAACTTAGAAGGGATTTTTAAGTACCCATAACTCCTAATTTAGCTTTTTTTTAAATGTATCTTAAGGCAAACAATTTCTTTCGTTTTGGATAGAGTAGGAAATTGTTAACATCCACCAGTATTATTTAATTGAGGTCTGTGTTCCATTGGGGAGATTTTACTTTATCTCTTTCCAGAATGAAGGAAAAGCTCCTCTAATTCTGGCAGCAACTGTTTTTTTGTTTTTTCCATCATGTTCTGTCCCTGGGGTGATAGTCACCAGGATAAATAGAGGGGCAAATTTTCCCATTGAGGACACATACAGCAATAAAACCTGCAAAGGTGCTAACCCTTCTCCATTGTATCCAAAACTAAACATGTTGGCGTCAAATATATATTAAATAAAAAAAAATAACTTGAATACAATTGCAGTTTGTATAAACATATCTAACATCATTCTGTCACATAAACAGCAAACAACTATTAGTATCTTTTGGGTATGTACATGCTCCCCGTGGTATTCAATAGTTGATACTAGAGTTCCATCTACACCAAACTGTTAAACAAATCTTACATTTATGGAAACATAGTAACTTAGTTCTAAATTCATGAAATAAAAAAGGCTTTTAAAAATATGCTTTAAAGGGTCAGTCCACGGGTTTAGAATATAATGGCACCAGTGATAATGATTTTGAACAGAACTTAATAAAAAAAGTACTCCTCTCATAATGAAGTGTTGCTGAAAAAGCATAATCTAATCATTTTATCATAAACTCTAGCTGTACTCAGGAATCTGCCTGCACACAACAGCCGCGTTTATAACGGTACCCATTTGATAATGAATGAACCACAAGAATATTTGCCGACAAAGATTGTTGCTAGGATTTGAAAATCATTGGACATTTAGTCCCAGCGTTACCGAGATGAAAACCAACAGTTTTTACGTCCTAGCAGCAAGGCAGGATGTTAGGGTTGTTAACTGTGAATTTTTGGCCAAGCTTCTGGGGAGGCCCCAAATTGCTTACATGTGTAACAATAACATTTATTAATATTAAAACTTGAGTGACTCACAATTACTTTTTCATATAGTTAGTAGAACTTTTATTGCAACTAATGACAATTAAAAATTCCCCAGAATGATTTAAAATGAAAGTGATATTAAAGGTTCCATTTTCTCCCCAAAATAATAAAAATGTTATACTTACCTGCTCTGTGCACGTGTTTTCTTCTGCTCCTCCACTTATGGGGTCCCCCTGCCAGTGCTTCTTGCTCCTCTCACCTTTGAGTACACCCCCCAGCAAGATCAGGCTCAGGTAAGTATAAGGGGAGAGGGGGGTAGCTGTACCCCAAAGTTTTTTTCCCTAATACAAAGAATGCATTAATGCCCCGTACACACGATCGGAATTTCCGATGGAAAAAGTCAGACCGACTTTTTCCATCGGAAATTCTGACTGTGTCTATGCCCCATCAGAGTAATTCCATTGGAAATTCCGATGAATTCCATTGTCGTTTACATAGAGAACATGTTCTCTTTTCCTCTGATGGAATTCCGTCGGACAAAGGTCCGATCGTGTGTATGGGGCATAAGGTAAGAAAAACACTTTAGCTTTTACAACCACTTTAACCTTGTGTAAAGATACAACGCTTAATAGTTTCTTAGAGTTCACTGGTAAGCTTGGCTAACATCTAGGGTGCCAGCTTTAACTCAGCCATATTCTGACTGCGCTACAAGAAAAACAAAGATTGTATAGATACAAGAGGCATGTGTATTCCTACCTGATTATCGGTGTGCTTTGACTATTCCTGGCATAAGACTCTTGCATGAGTTTCCTGTAATAAAGACCATTTACTGCTGCTGTCTCTCATTGTAGAGTGTGACTGGTATTGAGTACTAGGTGGACCCACTTGGTTTCACCCACGGCTCTACTCTCTACACATAATATATGCAGCACAGGATGATGTAACTGCTACTTTTACTTCCTTTGTGTCTATTGAAGAACATAAGTAGATGACAATGTTTGTGCACTGAGTTCAGTTGTTCTTATTGTACTTAACCTATAAAGCAGGCCCCTCTGGCAGCTTATATTTATCTTGTCTTCTCTCCCCCACTGCTTTGGCTGCTGATAAGAGTGAGGAAGGTAAGCCTTGATACTGTGGGAGCTTACATCAGTCTGAAGACTCCCTCTCCATCCACATGTGAAGGGAATGGTTCCTGAGTGGTCAATTGCCAAGCTCTGGCAATGTCATGTGAGAGAAAGGATCACGAGGAAGCTTAGAATTAACAGCTGCAGGAGACAGCTTAAAAACCAATCTTTTGCTCTACACTTACATTGGTAGAGCACAGGTTCACTTTAAGATCTTCATATACAAAAGACAATGCATGCCAGACCTGTGAAAGGTCTTCTATAAAGAAAAAAAAATGTTACCTACACAAAATATTGTTTGCTTGCATAATAAGCCTTAGTATCAGATATTTTAAAGATTATGCCTCCAGGTAAAGAAACATTCTTTCAAAATACTAATGTAGGGAAGCAAATGCAAAACATATTGTTTGCTTGATGAAAGAAGGCTGAAAATGTAATAAAGTATAGTTGTTGTATAGTTGTGTCATCTCTGAGGCATCACCTCTGTCTAGTACTGTAGTTAGATACTGAACCTGGATGATGCTTGAACAAAGGTAGCTCTGTCCTTCTGGGGAGAAAAACAGATGAAGCATTGTCGTGAGTGGGGGGCTGCTGTAATCTCCTTTGGAGTATACCTAGCAGTGTTACACTAACATATTACTTAGCGTAACATCAAAAATATATTTGATTCTAAGCCCACTTAAATGTGTGGGATGGTGAGCTGAATAAACAAGTAAATGGCAATGGCCTACAGCTATTTTGAAACAGCATCATATGTAATAATGGTATGATACCAAGGCTAATATAGTGTTTTCAGCTGCCATTTTTGCTTCTTAGCATGGAAATAAAAGAAGATATGAAAGCAGGAAGAGGGAAAGAATCAAACTGAACTGGCAACATTTCACCGGATAACATATAAAGCTGGTAATTTAAGGCATTAAAGTAGCTAATTATTTTGCTATTGGCTATTGTACTTCAAGTATTGTGTGCATCAGGCAATGCTAATCCAGCCAATAAACATCCCATCTTACTGTCATTTAAGCACAGAGACAATGGGAGGGCACTTTTAGTGCTGATTTTGATCATGCAGCCCGCTATGAACCCTCCATAATTGACAAGATTATGTTCCAACAGCCATCCCAGACTGAATGTGTAATCACTGTGTTATGATACTTAGAGCCTGACTACTCTGTGTTTGCCATTTTTGTGATTCTCCAATCAAGGGACTCCGGTAGGCGCATCCAAGAGTACTCTTACTGAGGAAATTGCAGAGCAGGGCTGCCTTCAGAAAGCCTAATTTATTTCACATTATGCTCAGTGTTTTGTGCTTGTTTCAGAATTAGCCTAATTCTACAGCTTTTTTGGCACACTGAGTAATGTGTCCATTCACTGTAATGCAGTTCATTCACCCTAGGAGAAATACTTTACTAAAGGAAAGAACTGCTTTCCTTTTAAACAAATTGCTAAATTAAACTATAAGTACAATCTAAAAGCCCAACTGATCTAAACACCCTCCGGGTGCATCAATACAAAATAGGTGCAAAGTGTTAGGCCCCGTACACACGACCAGTTTCCTCGGCAGAATTCAGCTTCCGACCGAGTTTCTGGCTGAATTCTGCCGAGGAAACTGGTCGTGTGTACACTTTCGGCCGAGGAAGCCGACGAGGAGCTCGGCGAGGAAATAGAGAACATGTTCTCTATTTCCTCGTTGTTCTATGGGAGCTCTCTCCCCGCCGAGCTCCTCGGCGGCTTCAGTGCTGAACTGGCCGAGGAACTCGATGTGTTTGGCACGTCGAGTTCCTCGGCCGTGTGTACGAGGCCTTACAGTTTTTTTTTTTCAAAAGTGCCACAGCCTCAGCAGAAAAGTCTGTTCCCTACTAGCATGCTGTAGAGAAGGACCTTTGCTGTCTTTGTGGAAGCGGTGGTCTCTCAATACAGGTCCGGCTTGCTCCCTGCTGAGCCAAACCTATGGCTCTACCATCATCAGGGAGTATAAACTTTGCTGATTGCAGAGCTGTAGGTCTGGCTCAGCAAGGGATGGGGCGTGTCAGACCTCTGCAGAGAGACCACCACTTTCACACAGGTGTTTCTCTGCAGCATGCTGGCAGGAAACAGGCTTTGATATTCAGGATATGGTTGCTTTTATTGAAAAGTAACTGTGAGACTTTAACCACTTGCTGCCTAGTCCCAGCGTGCCTTTAACATAGTTTGTACTCTCAAGCACTGGCGATCAAGTGACCACTGTGATTGTCTGTCACAGTGATCACATGGTCAGGACCCGGTGATTGTCTGTCACAGTGATCACATGATCAGGAGGCGGTCCCGCCAGCTACCAACCATTATTGGGGACTAAGAGTTGTATTTGATGCACTGTGATCTCAGCACAAAAACATGGGCCACCCAGTGGCACATATGTGTGGCACGTGGATGTTAAAGCCCTCTCTTTTTACATCACATATATGTGTTACATGGGTGGGAAACTGGTTAAAAACCTCTTGTTTTGATGCATCTAGAATGTATTTAGTTGATTTAAGTAAATGTTTAATTGGACTTCCATTTTCTGTCTTTGGCCTGGTAGTGATGCAAACTGCTACTGGTGGGAGCTTACATCAGGCTGAAGACACTCTCTCCTTCCACATGTGAAGGCGATGGTTCCTAAGTGGTCAATTGCCAATCTCTGGCACTGTCATGTGAGAGAAAGGATTATGATAAAGCTTAGAATAAATAGCTGCAGGAGACAGCTTAAAAGCCAATCTTGTATTTGATGCACTGTGTTCTCAGCACAAAAACATGGGCCACCCAGTGGCACATATGTGTGGCAGGTGGATGTGAAAGCCTTCTCTTTTTCCATCGCATATATGTGTTACATGGGGTGGGGGGGAGCTGGTTAAAAACCTATTGTTTTGATGCATCTAGAATGTTTTTAGTTATCAAAGTGCTTTAAAAGGAGGATAAGGAAAGGAAAGTCATCACATGCATAAGGTCATACATCATATTCTGGTGCTAATTTAGTGTTTTTGTCTGTATTGCTATTGTTCTTGCTTCCTAGCTGATATAGTTGTCACAGTTAAAGTAAGTAATGCTTTCCAAAACTACTAAACATGTTAATGGTCTTAGTTTTGTTTTTTATTTCTCTTGTACCTTGAGTCAGTGTATCCCCAGAGGCTCTGTTTGTACATATTGCACTAAAATAATAATAAAAAAATAAAAACTACAAAACAAATGTTTTAGCTTAACATACACTTAACATTTTCATTCAGCGGGCATCCATCATTCTTCATGTGCATACTAATAGTTGTTTTCTTCAGATTGATTAATACAAAAATCGAAAAAACGTTAATTCAGTATGCAAAGTGATATGACAGCTAAAATTGATTTCTTAATAGGATCTTCAGTCTGACCGAAAAAGAAAAGACTGCAGCTACAAATACTGTAGCTGCTGACTTTTAATAAAGAAACCACTCACCTGTCCAGGGATCTAGCGCTGTCCTCACTCGACCGATTCTTCCCCTGGGCTTCATGTCACTGGCGCCAGCATGTTTACTGTAGGATGCTGGCTGTGACCCGCAACCTCCTGGGACCCGCCCCATGTCTCAGGAGGTTGTGGGCAGGGAGGGGGTAAACTTCCAGCAGAAGTGGGAGCGGAAACCTGCCAAAACTAGGTACCTGTGCTCCAAAAATATTTTTTTTTTCTAAAAGTGTTAGAGGAGGGAGAAGGAGGACATAAAGTGGAACTTCCCTTTTAAGGTGACGTTCCCATTTTAAGTAAAGTTACTATGTATTCATATACAATTATACAAGACTTTTTTTTCTGTCTAGTGGAACTTTGAAATCTATATATCTTTAAATTGTGTGTTCCCTTGTACAGGGGTTGGACAAACATACAGAATGTTTCACGTTGAAAGCAGAAGTGATGTAACATTCTTTTGCTTCTGATATTTGATGTGACACCTAGCTAATAGGTGGGAAGCCTCACTATGTCATTCACTGCATGCGCTGCTAGTTCAACAGAGTCATGTGAGAGCTTATTGAGTATCAGAGGGCAAATTGTCAGTGCCTACTTCTTTGGTCCTTCTTTGGCTGAAGTTGCCAACTATTTGTGGTGTTGTGAGGTACAGTATCAAAGGTTATGACGACATATACAATTTCCGGGAAAATGTCACCTGATAAGCATATGTGCGGTTGACATGGTCAACAGAACGAAAGAGACAAAAGGACATTGCGCAGGATTGTGACCTGGATCTTTGCATGAAGAGTGGTGTCAGCTTCCATTATCCACCATTCAAAACTTATATTTGTTAATGCCCAGGGAAATTCAGATCGTCTTGGATGCCAAAGGTGGCCCAACACCATATTGGGTAACTATTTAGGTATTTTACCATACTTGTTTTCATAATTATGTCCAACACCTGTATATAAATTGTGAATTCCCTTGTCTGTGTAAAAGTCAAAGGCTGCCAAGGCTTGTCCTTCATGGTTAAAAATAATTTATTCTGGGCAACGATTTCTGAACTGCCTTTCATGTTCGGCAAACAAAAAACAAACTGCTGTTATGAATATGCAAAGTGACTGTCATTGTTTACCTCGGTGACTAATTTAATGACTACAAATAGAAGAGCAGGTAAGAAGTAAATGCCATTTGTCAGAGGAGCAGGTGATGTGGTTTTCATGGAATTTATAGGCAATGATAAATAAAATTGGAGTGTATAAAAAAGAACATCTTGGCAAGGGCCACCGGCATCTGACGGAGGTTCACAGAACAGTACATCATCTCAAAACCATTATGCAGTAAGATCAATGACATCGCCGGCAATATGCATTACAGTGTTTACTGACTTCATTCTGTGGGCATGAGAAGGTCTATTCTTGGCTAGTGTAATTAGTCAAGATATCTCAATCAATCCCAAGCAACAGCAGGCAGTCTGCCATCCGCTATATGAAAAAGCAAACTTGGATAAACAATTCAGAGTTTGTATTTTTAGACCATAACATATTTTCCATTTATAAAGAATATAAACAATCATTCCACCAAGAAGCCAGAATGATGGAAACAGAATGGGAGGTCTTGTTTGTAACCACATTTTTAGTGATGATATCCCAGTCTTATCCTGTGTGAACATTTAATAATGATAGTACAGAATGGCAAGAAACTGCTGAAACCAAGTACTGCTATGGTTTTACAGTCAATTCATGCGGGCCACATCAATGCACAACCAAAAGATACCTTGCCAACACCTCCCGTGGTGTCAGGAGGCAGAGCTCCTGATTATATGACCAGTGTAATGGACTGTCACAGCAGTCACATGATCAAAAGCCCATCCCACCAGTTCCCATTCGTAAATGGTGACCAACGCCTGTTGGTGACGGCTCAGTCAGAGTACTGTGAGTTTTCAGTAAGCAAGCCTGGCACACAATAGTGTAACCCCTGTCTTAAGGTCCACCCACCATGTTGCTGCATATATGCAATAGGCCGCCAGAACGAGATTAAAGCTAAACTCCAGATATAAAAGACACCATTGAATGCAGCTGGGTATTCATTCATAAATCATAATAGATATTTATTTCATTGCAACCAGCCTAAATATCTTAGTTTGATTTGATGTAAGCGATCCTCTATACAAAAACAGCCAGACAGAGGGGGAGGGGAAGGGCTTGGGACTCATAATGTGTTCTACATGCATTGTGCTGATAAGGAACATGCTGATAGATGGAATGAGCAGAATGATGATCTTTCACTGTCCAGTCAGCAGGCTAGGAAGGGGACACCACTGTGCGCCTTCTACAATCTATGATTGTAACAGAGAAATGATTGTGATCTACCCACCTGTGCTGTGTGATAAGGCTGTGTACATTTTCAGAATTGGATAAACAGAATTACAAACACTTTGGCAGGTAAAACAGCTGTCATGTATGTATTTAATGTGTGTATTTAGTTGTTTGCCTGGAGGTCAGCTGTGAACTAGTCAAAATTCTAGTATACATGTATTTAGGAGGTAGTGCAAGAAAAAAAAATGCTTTTTTCTTATCGTCCTCTGCTTGGTACAACCTTTATAATTTCAGGGAGATGGCTAATTATGCAAGGTCATTACCCTATAACTAGCATGGGTAAGGTCCAATTTATATTGAAGTAAATCCATCAATTTAACCATTTCCCCAAATAGTTACATTTAAGGCATTTCGTGAATGAAAACTGTCACAGTAAAACCGCTTTCACACGACCGTTCCGATCAGGTCCACCTGTCAGTTTTTCAGGCAGACCTGATTGGATGATCCATTCATCTCTATGGACCAGCGGGTATAAACGTCTGTTTACACCCACCTACCTCTGATCCGATCCAGTACGCTAAAAACAAACAGAAGGGAATTCCTTTTCCTCCGTGTAGGTGGATCGGATCGGTGGGTAGATGGTTGTAAATTAACAGAGGCATCCATTTACAGCCGGCCACCCATAGAGCAGAGTGGGCTCTGTCAGTGTTCCCTCTGCATAAACTGAGCTGACACAGATCTGTCATCTGCCCGCTCTACTCTGATCAGCAGAGGATCTGGGAGTGGATCCCCTGCTGATTGGGACGGAGTCCATAGGTAGGGGCCTTACTTGTGCCCTCAACCGAATGGTCATACCATTAAATAGCTGGTGTCTTAAGTGATCACATGTGCAGCACAATGGCAACTGCAGGTCAAACAGAGGCTTCACTGGTTATAAAGGATAAGAGGGTTTAGTTCTGCTTTAGGTAAACACCATTACTAATAAATAGTGCACCACCTATAAATTCTTATGCACCCATAGCAAGGAAAAACAAGGGTGGGACTTTAAATGAGGCATGCACCCCAGGAGGACAACGGTAACGATAGACATTGGCAAGTAATTGACCCAGTAGTACCAAACAAATAATATTATTATGCACCCATAAGTGACTACAAAACTTTTTCTTAGCATCCCCCCTGAGCACCACTTACACTAAAATAACACTGTAGGCACACTTTGAATTTCCCAAGAAATAACCTGAATCTAGAACTATGTATGGCATTGCCAAGCATGCATCCCAAAAGGATAATCAAATAAAAGAAGAGATAGAAATGAATAAAAAAATATACAGTTTAACTAATTTCATTTTAAATGCCCTCAAATCCCTAACAATCCAGTAGAGTCAAAGGACCGTTTTATCATGTCTCCCTTTTGCCCCAAGTTTATGATGCTCTACAGCTGTCCAGCAAAGTGTCCAATTTAAATCTTCTGATTGATACTTTGTGACTTAACATCAACGGTACTAGTCAGTACAGATTATAAAAGAGAGACTATATAGAGTGACACAAAACTGATGAAAGTAGAAATGTCAAAATGGCTCCCAGCTTGCTATTTCTAAGAATATTTTACATATAGACTGTCGCTATAAATATTTACTATTAAAATGATGTAATAGAAATGGAAAGCAAAAGATAATAAAATAAAAAAAAGACTAAGGACACAGTTTTTAAAGCATTTTCCTGCAAGATAAAATATAGCGCATATATAGTAAAAAGAAAGGTTATTATTATTACTAGCTCTAAGAGGCTAAGTGCAATTACATTGTTTATCTGTTAACTTGCTTGCTGACTTCCCCATAGCAGATCTATTGCTACAGGGCGGCCACGCTGTGCAGAATTATATATATACAGTATATATATAAATATATATGGGTTTTGGACTTGAGCATGCTCTGCCAGTGGCTCACCCCTGCTGTGATATTACACAGTGGGAGCTGATCAGTGGGACCCGATGTCCACTGGCACCCACTGATTATTCAGTACACTGACAGAATGGCGGTCTGCCTATGTAAACACGGCAGATTGTCATTCTGTCAGTACAGAAGGCATGAATCCTGATTTTCTGTAAAGCAGAAACACCAATCCATGTCTTCCACTGGTAACAGCACCTCCCCCACAGTATTAAAGCACAGGTCAGGCACACAGTTAACCCTTTGATCGCCCCTGATGTTAACTCCTTCCCTGACAGTGTCATTAGTACCGTGACAATGCATAATTTTAGCACTGATCACTGTTATAATGTAACTGGTCCCCAAAAAAGTGTCAAAAGTGCCAGTTATGCCTCGTACACACAATCGGATTTCCCGTCTGAATAAACTCCAACGGGTTTTTCCGACAGAATTCCGCTCAAGCTGTCTTGCATACACACGGACACAATTTCCAACCGTCGAAAAAACACGGTGATGTACAACACTACGACGAGCCTAGAATAATGAAGTTCAATGCTTCCGAGCATGTTTTTTTCTCCGTTGGAATTCCATACAGACTAATGGAATTTTCGATAGAAATTTTTTCTGTCGGAAAAAAAGAGAACATGTTCTCTTTCTAAGTCCGTCGGAATTTCCTACTAAAAAATTCAGATGGGGCATACACACTGTCGGATCATCCGATTAAAAAATTCGCTCTGACTTTTTCCATTGGAAATTCTGACCGTGTGTACGCGGCAGAAGGTGTCTGGTTTGTCTGTTGCAATATCGCAGTCCCGCTATAAGTTGCTGATCGCCGCCATTAATAATGAAAAAAATAATTAATTAAAATATCACATAGTCTGTAAATGCTATAATTTTTGCGCAAACCAATCAAAATACGCTTATTGGGATTTTTTTTACCAAAAAATGAAGAAGAATGCATACTGGCCTGAACTGAAAAAGAAATTGGATTTTTTTTTATTTATTGGATATGTTTTAGGCCCCTTTCACGCGAACGGACCATCTATCCATTTTTCTTCCATCCGTCAACGGACGACAATGCATTCCTATGGGCAAACAGATGACCATCGGTTATCATCCGTTAACCTCCGCTTCCGTTTTTATAAAATTTTTTAATTGTACAAGGCTACATTGAGATCAGTGAAAATAGATATTAACTGATGTTAACTGACAATGTCCGTCAACGTCCGATCTGTTAAGATCCGTTTTCAATAAATATATTTTTTTGTTTATCTGTAAACTCAATCTATGACCCAGGCAGTAGTTGGACAATAGGAAGTACATTGGAACTACACCCCCAAGGAAAACCATAGCCAGAGACATCTCCCAGGAGCAGCTCCTAGTCACAATCTGCTTTTTCTTACTCTCCTTTCTCCACATATAGGCAAATATGACAAACAATGTCACGCTGTCCCAAAAAATGTTGGAATCCATCGCACAAAACAGATAGCACACACAAGGACAAGGACACAGCAAGAACAAGTCACTCACTGAAAACTGAAATGCAACATGGGAGGAGCAATGCTTTCTGGGTAATGTTATTTTTTTATATTCCATATATATATTTAATCGCATACTGCTAAAAACGCATCTGATTCAAAGTCCCAACTCTCCCCCCCTTTTTATGGATAATGTTATTAAAGCCACAGAAACTGCTGTAAATGGATAAAAACAGATGTAAACGGGTAATTTAACGGATGTAAACGGTTGTTAACAGAACGGAAGACAGATAAAAATGGAGATTAATGTGACGGAAGACGGATGAAGACGGAAGAATCAAAGGATAAGAACTGATACGTTTTTAACATGGCTAAACTGATGGTGTCCGTCTGAATGAGGCCTTAGAGCAGAAAGAAAAAAATATGACCTGGATTTACAAAGCACTTACGCCGACGTATCTCGAGATACGCCCCGCAAGTGTCAATATGCACCGTCGTATCTGTGCGCCGTGCCCAGAAAACTAGATACGCCTGAAAATAGGCTTCGACCGACGTAACTTTCCTACGCCGACATATCGTGGGCGCATATTTACGCTACCCGCAAGTGGTGCTCCCATTGATTTCCAATTCACATATGCAAATGAGGAAGATACGCCGATTCACGAACGTAGTTGCGCCCGGCGCATAATATACCCGGTTTACGTAAGTCGTACGTCCGGGGTAAAGTTATGCCCCATAAAGCAGGTGTAAGTCAGCAGCATCCATGCAAATGGCTGCACCAGGGAACACACCTGTCGTATTTTACGTTGTTTACGTAGTCCGTGAATATGGCTAGGCGTAGGTTACGTTCACGTTGTAGGCAGTGATTCGACGTATCTTAGGGAGTAGTTCCGACGTGATTCTGAGCATACGCACTGGGATGCGTTCACAGGACGGTGCATGCGCCGTTCGTTAGTCGTATCTTTCTGGCGCTCGGCCCATCATTTGAATGGGGTCACGCCTCATTTGCATGGCTCACGCCCACTTTCACTTACACAGACTTACGACTAAGAAACCCAGCGCAGATTTGAGGGCGAGTGCTTTGTGAATTCTGTGCTTGCCTCTCTGCGCTGCGTCGGCGTAGCGTAAAAAAGATACGCTACGCCGGCATAAATATGCGCCAATGTATGTGAATCCGGGCCTATATATACATTTTTTTTTTCTAAATTGTCAGTCGTTCTTTGTTTATAGCGCAAAACATAAAAAACCCAGGAGGTGATCAAACAACACCAAAATAAAGCTCTATTTGTGGGAAAAAAAGAACATACATTTTATTTGCATAAAAACATATAAGACCGGTTCTAGCCATTGGGACTACAGGGAGTTTCCCGGTGGGCCGATGGCTCAGTGGGCTGGCTTCAGTGACAGCGGACTGCCGCCCCCCTCTGCTCCTCGGTCTCTTCCTTCCCGCAGCGCTCATCTGGGGGGAACAAAGAAGTGACGACGACAGAGGAGCATGGGGGGAGGGGACAGACAGCTGACTCAACAGCTATGGCCTGGGAGTTTCTCACTTCTGCCTAATCTTGTCCCATAAGGGGGGCACCGAACTGATTCTTTGGCCCAGGTGAAATAATGTCTAGCTTCCCCACTGGTATTGCCTATAAGAGTACCAGTACCAGCCGTTCTACTCTAATAAAGTAGAACGGCTAGTGAGTAGGTAAGGTGGAGAGGGGGCTTGGGTGGCCGGCGGGGTGCGGGAGTTGTCCGGCCACCATGGGAGAGACCTGTCAAAGTGGGCCAGTCTGGATGAAGTCCAGGGCCAAATTTCTGTCCCAGTACAGCCCTGCTAGGGACAGTCATAGCACATCCACATCCCTTGTTTGTACATAGAAAGAAAGGAGGAGTGTTTAAAATCAACACTCTCCCATATGGTGATGGGACTTTTGAGGAAAGTGTGACTGTCACTGAGGTAAGCACACAACAGTATGATCATAAAACTTCATTTTATGGCAGGATCACCAGATACTAATTTAATTAAAGCTGCATATTTAAAAGTATTGAAAATTACTTTTGAAATTATAATAACATGCTAAAACGTAATAGACATTTAATTATTTAATTGTTTTACATCTACTTTTAATATAAAGAAAAATGTACAGAATAGGTAATAAAGAACTGTTGATCTTAGGTGGGCAAGTATTTGTTAAGTCAAGTATTTAAGGTATTTAGGTGGTCAAGTATTTATTAAAATCATAAAACTAATAAAAAAAATTAAGAATTCCTCCTAATTTTTCAAAAGTAACTGTAGGTACTAGGTACAAGATCACATTCAAATATGCATATGTGAAATGGGAAGTTTGCTACCGCCTAACCTGTTCTTTAAGAGGACTTGAAAGCCAGATCTATGAGAAGTAGAGTAATGAAAGCTGAGCCGTTGCTCATTGAAGTAGAAACAAGAAACAAGGGGTCATGGAGGTTTCATTAACCACTAGGCGCAGAGGGGCATTCACTGCTTTTTCTGCTTCCACACCTCTGCCAGCCCCAGCAATATTAATTCTAGTCCAAATTGATTTTCAGCCCACTAAAACGCTATCTTCACTATATTTAGCCGACAGGGCTGTTTAATTGAAATTCATAGAATATATTTTTCAATGAATTAGAATGAGAATCCACTCTAACTGTATTTATGTACTAAAACACATTCCAAGGCATGTTCCAATTCAATGAGCGTTTCACAATGCCAGTGGCAGCAACAGTAGTGTCCTGGGAAAACTGGGATACATGGGAGCCATAATTATATTGTCACTTCAGGCCCAGACAAGTGACCTTTCATTTAATAAACCTGTCAGGATAAATAGAAGGACAATATAATGATACTTTAAATATTAAACCGGCAAACACAATGAAGTGAGTTTTCAGCTCATTAATCACTCTAAAGTACAATGGACATGAACTGTGATTCTTTTTCCCACTGGAATTGTATTTTACTTTAATATATATGTACAGTATACTTCATGGCCAAAGTATGCACAATGTTTGCTCCACACATTTCACATGGCAGACCAGGGAAAGAGATAAAAAATATGTTGGCAACTACAAACACTGCACTGCTACAAAGAATGGATAACCAATATATTTGAGATTATTTATTATTATTGAGATCATAGGGGCCATTGGTCTCTGCAAAGTCTAAAGCCTCTGCACTGTCCGTAGATATCATGTTCAAATATGTCATATAAGAGGAAAAAATGCACTACTGTCATCCTCCTGAAGTCCACCATTAACTATCAAAATGAGAGACAATAAAAGGAAAAGGCCAAATGATCTGTCACCGGTTGCCAATTAATATATCAAAAAAAGTCTCAACTGCCACTTACAGACTTATATAATAGGGCAGTGGCTATATGACCGTTGCACCTTGGAATTCATCTTAGGAGACCACAGGTCCCTATTTTACTGACTCTGTTACTCAACTCGTATTTTGGAAATCTGTTTGTACGTCTTTTATTGGTCATATGTGCTAATAAAAGATTTTGAACGAAAAAGGGGCAATGGAAAGCTCAATGACTGAGGGGGCCATTTATAAATCAGTGGTATCTGCTTGGTATTCCAAATCCAGCAGAGCGCTATTCAAATGAAGGAGGAGAGGAGAGTCCAGTCATGCCAAAGTCTTGTAACCAGCCTCTTCCCCATTCAAGTTCCCTCTGCTGTGTCAAGCAATGAGAACATTTTGAGATACCCAGGACTTGAATGGACCATAAACTTCTGACCACAGTGCTGACCAACTTTGCAATATTAAAGCGAAGAGCAGTTAATAATATTTGATCTCCTTAATAATTGTGGCCCTGAGGGGCTGACTTATAAAGAGAACTATAGCATTACTACTGATTTTTCAAAGGCATGGTTGCGTGCTTTACAAATGTTTTTTCTACGTCACTTGCTTCTGAAGCAAGCAAAGTGACCTTGCCATGTCATGTCACCAGGCTTTCCTCCCATCATGGAGTGTTCTCTGCTTTCCAAATGACACTTCAAGGCTTCACACTATGGTGTTCTGCAATGAGTGGTGACTGTTTTCCATTACAACTTGGTCACTATATATATATATATATATATATATATACATGAAAAATAAAAACACACACATATATATATATACATATATATATATATACACACACACCAGATGAATTGTCGTGTCCGGCACTCAAAAGCTGTATACTAATGATCAGAATATCATATGATTTTTTTATCGTGTGTACAGGCTATTCAACTAGGGAACAAAAAGCAGTGCAAACCGCATGTTGACAGAGCAAAGTAACAGAGAGATGAGCTCATCCGTCTCCTGCTTCTCCTTTCACTGTCCAGTCGTAGGGTAGGGAGGAGACCTATAAGTGCTACTGAACTGCAGCAGAAAAGTCTGGTCCCCGTCTCTACCACACAGGACTGTACTGTGTGGTAGAACAGAATGGGTAGAAATACAAATCCGGGAATGACAGCTCTCACATATGTATTTCATCTGAGTATTTAGCTGCTTGTCTGGAGGTTATCTTTAACTATAACAAATACTACCTCCTACAATACATTACATTACCTTTAACAACATAATATACATATTTGCTTTGGTCAGTGTCGGAGTGTGTATCCATGCATTGTATAGCATATCTATGCACTATTGAATAAGGAACACTGATCTTTTATATTACCACCAAATCTATTACTTTGAGCAGTTTCTATTACTAGGTGCAACAACAAAAAAACACTTAGCTTTGCAAGATCTGCAATAACTTTAATTTTGACCTTGAAAAATGAAACAATATAGTCAATTGACCTTTAACATTTTTAGTCTTGAAAAAATACATGCTGGATGCAATGCAATCTTCAGTGATCCATTCCGCTTGACTGTGCCAGGATGACCCACTGCCAAAATAACTGATTCTTTACTTACCAAAGCAAATGTCACACTATGCGCTTTCCTGATGGCTTTTCACAGAGAGAAGGATCCAGGAGGGCCATAGATTATTAATACAATGATCTGTGCTCTCTGGCATACCGACTCCATCACTGCAATAATTATTGAACTTTCTCTGCTGTGACAGAAGACTACATATCTTTGTATGGATTTTTTTTCCCCTGGGCTACAAGAAATATGCTAACTTAACTATTGACAAGATACAATATATTGACATTTCATAATGATCAAGCAGAGAGGACTTTAGGCAAGGATACAGATACACATTTGTGTTATTTTGTGCACTATTTATCTTACTTATTCTTTAAAGATGAGTGCAGCTTGATGGAAAAGAGTGAGAAAAAATTACTAGTTAAACAAATATTTTTTTTATTATCTGTATATAAAATATGGGCAACTCGTTTGAGGATTTGTCATTTATATAAACCTCTAGCATCTGCTTTAGGCCTCTTTTAATTTAGGACAACATGCAATATTGCAAAATAATATTTAATATTTACATTTATTCAGTAGATTGTTTCGCAAACTAATATTAACTGCTTTACTGAAAAAAAAAAACATGGTTTACAAAACTCAAACACTCATTCTTTTGGAGAAATTTCACTCACAGGGATTGGTTTACTAAAGGCAAATTAGATGCTAACTTTGCAGAATTTGACTTTAGCTTAGTGAGTGTGGTGAAAATTTACAGTAATTTGCAAAAAAATCCAATCACATACAAGGAAAATAGATGAAAACAAAATTGCACTTGCACATCATTGGATGATGGCTTCACTTCAATTACTAAGCTAAGGGAGAATTTCCTTGCAAAATGAACAGCCAGAAAATCAACCCTAAATTGCACTATCCCTTCACTCCCAGGCCTTCCCTTGCAAGAATAAAGCCTCGTACACACGATCGAGGAACTCGACGGGCGAAACACATCGTTTTCCTCGTCGAGTTCCTTGTTAGGCTGTCGAGGAACTCGACAAGCCAATTTTCTCCATTCCCGTCAAGGAAATAGAGAACATGCTCTCTTTTTGGCTCGTCGAGTTTCTCGACAGTTTCCTCAACGAAAATGTACACACGACCGGTTTCCTGGGCAAAAATAATTCTCCCAGTAAGTTTCTTGCTGGTTTTTGCCGAGAATCTCGGTCGTGTGTACGAGGCCTGAAGCCTCGTACACACGACCGAGGAACTCGACGGGCGAAACATATCGTTTTCCTCTTCGAGTTCCTTGTTAGGCTGTCGAGGAACTCGACAAGCCAATTTTCTCCATTCCCGTCAAGGAAATAGAGAACATGCTCTCTTTTTGGCTTGTGGAGTTTCTCGACAGTTTCCTCAACGAAAATGTACACACGACCGGTTTCCTCTGCAAAAAAATATCTCCCAGCAAGTTTCTTGCTGGTTTTTGCAGAGAAACTCGGTCGTTATACTTTACCTGCTCCCAGGCCAGCAAGATACCTCCCATGAAGCTGCTGGGCTGTTATCAAAATCTTCTCAGTTGGCCCTGTGCATGTGCTTTAACTACCAACTTAGCCCAATGGAGAGTTCATACTTCAGTGCTCCAGCAGAATTTAAATAGCAACATGTTCATACTCCCAACAAGCTTTGTTAACCTCCCTGGCGGTCTTCCTGAGACTGACACGGGGTTAGATTTTCTTGCTACTATCGGTAACCCCGTGTCAGTCACGGGCTTGCCTCGCTAGATCCACAGGCACTTTTTACTTACCTTGTCCCTGGATCCAGCGATGCCACCGCGCTGTGTGAGCGAGCGGGACCTCGCTCGATTCACATAGTGCCTCCGTGTGACGCCGATCTCCGTTCCCTGCGACGTTACGACGCACGGGGACGGAGAACGGCGCCAAATTCAAAAACGTAAACAAACACTATACACACAGTATACTGTAATCTTATAGATTACAGTACTGTATGTAAAAAAAACACACCCCCCCTGTCCCTAGTGGTCTGCCCAGTGTCCTGCATGTCATTTTATATAATAAAAACCTTTTTTTCTCCCTGCAAACTGTAGATTGTCCATAGCAACCAAAAGTGTCCCTTTATGTCAAAAATAGTTTTAGATCAGCTAAAAAACAGCGATAATAAATTATAATCACTTGCAGAATTGTGCGATAGCGATTTGTGGGGAAATTCGTCATAAAAAAATAAAAGTAATGACAGCGACAATTCTGCAACTGAGCAAATTTCAGTGATTTTGATTTGATTACATTATTGAATAATTTTTATTATAATTATATTATTATTTGTTATAATTATTTATAATTATTTATTATATTATAATTTATAATTTTGTTTTTAAAAAAATGTAATACACGGGATGCCTATTAGAATCTTGTTTGGTCAGATTTAAGTGAGTTATTTCTAAAAATTACAGACCTACAATATAAAACGCCAAATTTCCTTGCAAATAATGGTACCGCTTTTAGCATGTTTTTTCTGAAAGAATCATACCGCCAGGGAGGTTAATACAGGATCACATGGAGATTCAATTAGAGAGAGACAGCCTGAAAAAAGACAGCTTCTAGTGTGCTCTCTATTTAGAACATTCATAAAGCTCTGTTGAATCAATTAGGGATTTTAAACAATGATGGTAAATTCTCAAAAATGTAAAAAAATTATGATTACTCCTAAAAAGAAAAACTGTACTACCCCACTTTTAAGTACATAATGGGGTTTATTTACTAAAGCTGGAAAGCGCAATATCAGGCTCACTTCTGCATAGAAACGAATTAGCTTCTAACCCCAGCTTGTTCAATTAAGCCTGGTAATAAAACCTGGAAGCTCATTGGTTTTTGTGCAAAAGTGAGCCTGATTTTGCGCTTTCCAGCTTTAGTAAATAAACCCCATTGTGTACTTAAAAGTGGGGTATGCCTGTACTGGGAAAACAAGTAGGCTTCCACTGGTTAAGTCTCTTTTTAAAAAACTTGGTTTTATGGCTGTCGTTTTTGGACCAAAGGTTTCAGTACTTTCCAACTCACAAAAAGTTCTGCTTTCCTAGCTAAAGAAATGTTTATAGTCACCCTTCAAAAAAGTACTCAGACCAGAGCCAAACATGAAATTGGCAATATCAGAAGGTGGTCAGCCAAAGCACCCATTACATTTTTCCTAGTACATAGAGTAAGAACATTTAGCACCACTGTATCTTAATGATAGAATAATTTAACCAAAAAGGTCCCACAGTTGCTTACATACTGGAGTAGAAGCTTAAAAATAAACCATGGGCTTTTATTTTATTTGGTACTACCCCTTAAATTTAGTTAGTCACTTTTCTATAGTGTCTGATGCAGTGTCAAACCGTTTGTGACTAAACAATCTTTGATATCTTTGATAGTAGACTATGCTAAAGAGTGCAGCCTCCTATGGCATATGCTATTTCAAGTACAATAGTGGGATACATGTCTTGCTACAGTTTTAACATTTGCATGTAGTGCCCTAACAGAGCATGTACAGCAGGCATCAGATTGAAAGCAGAGAAAGGAGCCAGCCAATTACACTGCAGTGTTCATGTTCTAGCAAATAACATACTGATGCCATGAGATAGCAGAAAAGCAAAGAGATGAACACTTCTGTGTGCTGCTTCTTCTTTTACTGTCCAGTCACAGGTTAGGAAGGGGACAGGACCCATAACTGTTATTTAATCATAGCAAAGAAAATTCAGATCTTGCGTCCTGCAAGACATGATGTATGGAAGAGCTGAGTACCATCTCAGAACTGTATGAACTGTGCAGGATTATAGCATACAGTTCCCGATTTTAATAAATAATTGCTCTGTATAAACCAATAAAGCCTTTGTGTACAACAGCAGAAAAAACACTGGTTCGATCCAAAATCCATAGGATGCATTTTCCTTTTAAGGGCTCTAGAAATATTTTATTGATTACAGTAAGCTATATCTGCAATGTTGTCACTCCAGTAAATGGCAGATGTAAAGAGTCATGAATGAAAGCATGACTCATTGTGATCACACAGAGCTGTATAGCAGTAACAATAATCAAACAGATTTGGATGTAATGCTAACCTCCTTTTCCTTTGCAGCTGCAAACTGTTCAAGGCACGTTGTATCCGACGGGATGTAAATGTCTTCAGAATGCCCTGAGTGAATCATCCAATAGGACACATTCACTTTTGCAGCTGGTGGAGACGAGGATTCGTAATTCTATCTGGCAAACCATTTCTTCCTGTTCTCAGCTACACTTTGCCAGTCTGTCTGCTTTATTTCTCCACCCAGCTTAGCCCAAATGTTCATTTGTTATACTGATAATGTAATGTGTGCCAGTCGCAGCCTTTTCCAGGTGCAAGAGTCATTTCTGGTTTTGCTATACATGACATGTACAATAATATCTCTTATTTGCATCCGCCAGGAAACTTTGACTGGGCAGAAACAGAAGATTTCCCGGTGCAAGAAAAATACAATGCTGAACTCTCAGTTTTATTTGATGCTTTGCTGTTCATATGGAACCATATTTTAATCTACCTAATTAAAAGGAAATAGTTGTCTGCATTGGTTATAGCAATCCATCAATTATTGAAAGTAGAACTGCCGTTTAGGCAATTTTTTTTAAATAATTTGCCCTGCATAGCTCAAAATAGAAAACATGTAGCTTTTACTGTAATACTCATCATGTTTAATCCAGTGCTTTCCCCCGCAGAAAGTCATTTCTGCCACTAGATGCTGTTAGGCCTCATACACACGACCGAGAAACTCGACGGGCGAAACACATCGTTTTGCTCGTCGAGTTCCTTGTAAAGCTGTTGAGAAACTCGACAAGCCAATTTTCTCCATTCCCGTCAAGGAAATAGAGAACATGCTCTCTTTTTGGCTCGTCGAGTTTCTCGACAGCTTCCTCAACGAAAGTGTACACACGACCGGTTTCCTCTGCAAAAGAATATCTCCCAGCAAGTTTCTTGCTGTTTTTTGCCAAGGAACTCGGTCGTGTGTATGAGGCCTTACTCTTCTGGATTTAATGGTGGCCTTTGAGGCAAGACTCATGCCCTGGGGATGCATCCTCTCGCTTTTCTGGGCTCAAAGTCATTACCTGGGGGGCCTTCATAGCACAAATAAAGGATGTCAAAGAAAACCAAGGAAGTTGCCAAACCAGCCAGAAAGCTACTGGTTTTAAAGTGGATGTAAACCCGAAAAAAAAAAATCTTTCCTGTCACAATGTAGAGTATAAGATTTCCTATCATCTGTGCCCAGTCTTGCCACACAGATTAAATCCGGCTCTGAGCAATCCTCTTTTATTGTTCAGTGAAATAAAATGGACTTAGTCCATTCCGTCCCCTTGCTGTGAGTGACAGGTTATTTACATATCTCATGCACTAGCCTGGAGATTTTTTAATTCCCACCCCCACTCCGTTTCTGAAGTCATGTGGTTACTTTTCTGGATTTTGACTGGACGTTAGTGATTATAGCAGAATTCAGTGTAAGGGGAGTGTAGAGGTGGGCGGGGAGTCTACTGACATCACGACTCCACCCACAGAGATCCAGTCAACAGATCCACCCACAGAATCTGCAGTTTTTCAGTTCTAATAACAGAGAGAGGGAACATTTGACAGGTAAGGATACATGCAGGAGACATGTATATCCTTCTAGATCAGCACTATGGCAAAGGATGAGAGTGGGTTTACATCCACTTTAAAGTATGCATAAAGTTTTTTTTTTTTAATTAGTGAGAAGAGAGGTGGTGTTGGTTTGTCAGCATCTCCATGCATACTAGTTTAAAAAAATGGTGCTCCCAGAGGCGTTTCCTATGTATCCATGCACATTCCAGAGGCATTTTTAAGCTCAGTGTTTAGAGGCAGAACAAAAATCTCGAACGTTTCGCGTTTTTCCGGCAGAAAAAAAGCAAAATGCTCCTAAACACTACCAAATGCTAGAACAAAAAAAATGCTCAAAATAGCATTTTTCTACCAATAAAATAATATTTTTTAAGCTAGTGTGCATGGAACCTAAAAAATGTAAAGATGGGATATTATTTTTTAATTATTTTACATCCATTGATTATATTATATGTTTGGATACCTAGTCATTAGCAAGGGAAACTACAAAAACAGGATTTTGCTTACCCACAACTTAACCCTATTCATTAGGCTACATTCACTTTCTAAACTGAAAATTCATTATGATTTTAATATATCACCCTGAACAAATGAGCTTCTAAGGAAGGTACAATAACATTCCAACAGCTTCCACTAGAGGATACAAGCTAAAAAAACAGGTGTACAGGTTAATGATCCATGTTCCAACATCTCTAGTTTGTGACCTCAGTTTATCAAGATCATACAGCCACCCAATGTCATCTTTGGATGGAATGTTGGCAGCAGGAACATTTTACATGCAATGTTAATTTGTTATATTGACTATGAATTTGGGCTGACATGAAAATGTGGAACTATCCTATTGACCTCAATGCCATATGAAGGTCATCCACAGATGTTTTTTTTTATAATATTAAGAATAACAGGAGCAGCTATAGACAGAATATGTATGCATAGCTATCATTGAAATATAATGGTATTTTTCATACAGTGTAAGACAATCGTACCTAATATTACGTTTAGCTGTTTTGAGTGGTATATTTTTTTCTTTGCACACCCAGTGTAGTCTTTTTATTGTCTTACTGCACTAGTTTCTGAAATAATAATGACAGCTCTCTTTTTTATGTTTGAAAAAAAAACTGCTTTTGGTTGTATACTTCCTTTACAATGTGTTTGGCATTCTGTTTCTTTTACTACTAGACTGAAGCTTTAAAACTAGAGGAGAAAGGAACATCAATTGTAATCTATGAGGTTTCACCTTTATTTTCTGGCTAAGCTAAGGCAGAATTCACGTCCGAGGAACTCGACGGGCAAAACTCATCGTTTTGCTCGTCGAGTTCTGTGTGAAGCCGCCGAGGATCTCGGCGAGCCAACTTTCCTCATTGAACAACGAGGAAATAGAGAACATGTTCTCTATTTGGCTCAACGAGGAACTCGTCGGCTTCCTCGGCCGAAAGTGTACAACGACCGGGTTTCTCGGCAGAATTCAGCTCCGATCGAGTTTATGGCTGAATTCTGCCGAGAAACTCGGTCGTGTGTACGGGGCCTTACTGATTGTTATGGGCAACATCTTTAATGTTACTGCATCATCCTCAAAATCAAAACATGAGTATTTCAGAGCCTCATTATAACCAATACATTAAATTAGATTACACAATTCATTTTAGAGGTAGGTAGGTATGTATATGTATACATATAAGCATATGTATATATATATATATATATATATATATATATATACACACACACACACTAATAACTTATTGTGACTCTAATTAAATGGTAAATGTGGAATGTGTGTGTGTGTGGGGGGGGGGGGGTAGAAGGATACAGGTACGCTCCCTTACTACTTGAAAGTGTTAATGGCTTGCCTAAACAAAACTATACAGCATTTGGGAATGTATTAAGAGCAGAAAGCTGTTGTTTGTACGTGCGAAAACCTATAGGTGCCTTAAAGAGTTTGTAACCGTAAAAAAAAAAAAAAATATCCCTCTCTTCCTGTCACTTTCTAATGTGTAAGCCGCTCCTCCCCTTCTGCCCCTATTCCGTGTTACAGTAAAGTTAGTGAACCCAATTACTTCCAGCCCCTCTGTAATAATAAGATATACAGTACTACACCGTGTATCTTTTGAAAATTCGGCAGCTAAATATCTTTTTTCAGATCGCCAATGTGCGGTCGCCTGACCGCCTGGCTGATGTCAGAGATCAGGAAATTATGTCAGGAAATCGCAGCCCCTCCTACTGTAGTCCTTAGATCAGGGAAAGGGAGCGGTGGGCAGACATGTGACTGCACATCGGCGATGTGAAAAAAGGAATTTACCTGTTGAATCTTCAAAAAACACACACACTGTGTAGTATATATTATTATTACAGAGGGGCTGCTGGAATTGGGATCACTGGCTTTACAACCACTTTAATTATATACCTGCCATATTTTTAAAGTGATAGAATCAGCCAAGAAACAGTTAAAGATGATTATTTTTATGTACTATGTGTATGCAGTACATTCTGGCATAACATAAAGGGGCTTTATTTAGAGATTTTCATAATTAGCATGGCAACTACCAGGAACAAAGCTAGAGGTCATGTTGATACTGGAAAATAAACTTAAAAACTGATGGCTGTTGAGGCAAAAATAGCAATGCATAGGGGAAGGAGACTGTGGGGGGTTATTTACGAAAGGCAAATCCACTTTGCACTACAAGTGCAAACTACAAGTGCAAAGTGCACTTAAAATTGCACTGAAAGTGCACTTGGAAGTGCACTCGCTGTAAATGTGAGGGGTAGATCTGAAATGAGGGGAAGCTTTGCTGATTTTATCATCCAATCATGTGCAAGATAAAATGCTTTTTTTTTTTTCCCCTTGCATGTCCCCATCGGATCTACAGCAACTGCACTTCCAAGTGCACTTTCGGTGCAATTTCAAGTGCACTTTGCACTTGTAGTTTGCACATGTAGTGCAAAGTCGATTTCCCTTTCGTAAATAACCCCATGTATCTTTCTATTACGTTCAGCTTTTTTTGTTGCCATTTTTAGATCCATGTTAAATAAAACCAAACATTATAGCCACGTTGGCATGTCACTAGCTGTATATAGCAATTACTAATGGCTTCAGCAGGTGGATTGCTTTTGTTTCTTGTTCTCCATTTGCATATAAAAGTAGAAACATGAAGTTATTATAATTATTAATAATAATATTGATTTATATGTATATAGTTATATCAGACAAAGGAAAATGAACTGAATTATAACAAAAGTTTAGTAGTCAGACCTATAACATATGAAATCATTTCATATTAACCAGAAATCTGCCCTTTGCTTTAATTTTGAATGTAGACTAATATTTTATTTCACGCATCATTAATTGTTCTACTTGATTAGCAACAAGGCATAGAAATATTTGACACAAGCCAGATGGCATTCTAAATGTAGAAATTACATTGTTTTCATAACAAAGTTTTCTGACATCATCTGTGAAGGCAAGTTTTGTTTCATGTGCATTATCTTGGGTGAACTCACTGGGAACTTTCCATAGCTCAAGCCAAGAAAAGGGCCACGTCCAAAATAACATAGCAGTTCATCTACACTTGCATTCTCTGCTCACATTTAATGTAACTTTGGATTTTTTCTTGAATATTTTTTAAGTGTGCTCTGCCATGTCACTCACACTTAGGAGGTGATTTATAAAGAATGTAAGAAATGACTATATTGCTCATAACAGCCAGTCATATTCCAGCTGTTATTCCCTCAATGCTAAATTATGTAATTGTCACCAATTTGCTGCTAGGTTGCAAGGCTACTTTTCTTTCTTTTTCTTTGTAAAAAGCTGCCCGTCACATTTCTGGAACATCGTTTTATTCCAGAGTACCATTAAAGAAAGAAAGCAATAGTTAAATGAGTCTTTCATAACAAGACCATTGAAGAGTATGCTAAGAAATTAAACACAAAGGTCATTTTATAGCCTTGAAAAGTCAAGAACAGACTTTTTAATTTACCATAAAACTAAACTACTGTCTACCTTGCACTTCTTGAAAGCCTAGCTGATCTAAAAAGCTGACTTTAAGAATATGGAAAGAAACCTTTTAGATCATTAAACATACAGTCAATGTCGCAGTGCTAGTAAGGTTTAAAAGGATGGAATGCAGAATCCCAGAGTAACTTACCAAAGTGTCATCAGTTCAAATATAACCAAGGCCCTCAAAGTTGAGTCAGAAGATACGGTAAAGTACAGGCGTTCATGGATAGGCATTAATTCATTCTTACTTTGACTATTATTTGAACTGAATTGGTTTAATCCTAAAATCAAGAACTATCTTGAGCACTGTTTTTTATTTTTAATAACATGATCCTCTAAATTGTTATCTTTTGTTTTACACCCTGAGGCAGCATCTACATTTATAAGGCCTTACAACAAAAGTAAATTTCTTGGCAAAATAATAATTTTAAACTAATTTACACTTAAACTACAGGTCCGTAGTCTTCTACATTTGTCTCTTTATTTTACTACTACTGTATGTCAAGTTCAGAGAGCTTGAAAATTGAAGGTCCCGTAAAGTACTTTACACATATAAAATGATGCGTGTTATGTGTTATTGTCAGCCAGGTTTTTTTATTGCAATATTATTTATTTATGTATTTATTTTATTTAATTTCATGTAATTTTTTTTTGAAGAGCACAATTGTCATAGGTCCTTTTGCACTATGGGGTTGATTTACTAAAGGAACATAGGGCCAGATTCACGTAGAATCGCGGCGGCATAACGTATCCTAGATACGTTACACCGCCGCAATTTTTCATCGCAAGTGCCTGATTTACCAAGCACTTGCGATGAAAACTACGCCGGCGGCCTCTGGCGCAAGGCGGGCCAATTCAAATGGGCGTGTGCCATTTAAATTAGGTGCGCTCCCGCGCCGGACCTACTGCGCATGCTCCGTTTCTTAACTCCTGCCGTGCTTTGCGCGCCGTGACGTAATTTTTTTGAACGGCGACACGCGTAGCATACTTCCGTATTCTCGGACGGCTTACGCAAACAACGTTAAATTTAGAATTTCGACGCGGGAACGACGGCCATACTTTAGACAGCAATACACTTGCTGACTAAAGTTAGGGCACCAAAAAAAACTACTAACTTTGCGACGGGAAACTAGACTAGCGGCGACGTAGCGAACGCAAAAATCCGTCGGTGATCCGCCGTAACTCCTAATTTGCATACCCGACGCTGGTTTATGACGCGAACTCCCCCCAGCGGCGGCCGCGGTACTGCATCCTAAGATCCGACAGTGTAAAACAATTACACCTGTCGGATCTTAGGGATATCTATGCGTAACTGATTCTATGAATCAGTCGCATAGATAGAAACAGAGATACGACGGCGTATCAGGAGAAACGCCGTCGTATCTCATTTGTGAATCTGGCCCTTAGACTGTGCACTTTGCAGAGTGCATTTTGCTCCAGAGCTTAGTAAATGAGCAGAAGCTCTGCTGACTTCCATCATCCAATCATGTGCAAGCAAAAATGCTGTTTTTTTTTATCATCCTTGCTCATGATTAGGTATTCTTTGCAATGGGAAGCTTTACCTCATTTGCTAAGCTCTGGAGCACCTGCTCTTGCAGAGATTAACTGCACTTTACAAAGTGCACAGTCTAATTGCCTTTAGTAAATCACCCCCATCATCATCATCATCATCATATTTTCATGCTTTATAGTGAAAAACTATCACACAGTACTTTACAGAAAACATCAGTCCCCCCCAAAGTAGCTCATAAATAAATGCCCCCCTACAAAACACATCAATTTAGGAAGAATCCTGTTAAACTAGATTGCTGATCATGCAGAATATACAAACTCAATGCAGATGGTGTCCCAAGTTAGATCTAAACTACATGTAGAGCTAAGTGACAAGCATGCTAACTACTTATGCTTGCCTTACATTTGTACACACTGGATACTCCTATCCGTATTAAACACCAGCATCAGCAGCTGTCTGAATTTACTGTGACTGCGTCTGATTGGATGCGGCTGCTGTTTGGTCAACAGGAACAACTACAGCTGGAATTTTGGTAAGAATTGCTTGAAATTCAAACCATGTATGGCTAGACTTAGCTAGCATTCTTCCCTAAAAACACCTTAGGCGACAGAAGATTGAGATTGATTTGCTAAAGGTAAATAAGCTGTTTACTTTGCTTTGCAATTGTCATCTGAGCTCGAAGCTGAGTGAATGACGTGAAACTCTGCTTACTTCTTTCACCCAGTCATGTGTAAGCAAAAATGCTGTTGTTTTTTTTTCTTTGTTTGTATTCTTTGCAAAGTGAAATTTCACTACACTCTGGAGAAAATTCCCTTGCAAAGTGGACATGGATTATGTGATAATGAACTAGTTAAAGATTGTTGTTATCCACTTTAATTTTCAGATTGACTTTTAATTCTATAGAAAAAAAGGACAAGATAGCAATCACGATATAATTGTTTTTTGGGTTGATGTAGGAATAATTTAAGCATAACATGTTGCTAACTGTGTTAAACATTAGCAAATATTGGTTATCTGAGCCCAAGATAGTATATGAAGAGTTGACTTTCTGGAACCACGACCTTATACAGCCTCACTATTTATGTAACTACGAGGAAGTCTCTCAAACAAAAGATAGCACCGAACATGTAAGAGATGTAAAGGAAGGGTTGTGTTGATCTTGAGGAACATTGCTACTTTCTGGAAATAATGAAAAGAGGCTGAAAATCCCGACTTACATCTTTGCACTTTGCCTCCAGTAAGAAAGTGTTGCCTACCAATATCTACATGTATCTGGAAATATTTATAGCCTCTAAAGAGGAAAGAATGTACTTATTAAAGTGTCAGGCCCCATACACACGGGAGGATTTATCCGCGGATACGGTCCAGCGGACCGTTTCCGCGGATAAATCCTCTCGAGGATTTCAGCAGATTTTAATGCGATGGAGTGTACTCACCATCGCATTGAAATCCGCGCCGAAATCCTCTGGCGATGACGTGTCGCGCCGTCGCCGCGATTATGACGCGGCGACGTGCGTGACGCTGTCATATAAGGAATTCCACGCATGTGTTGAATCATTGCGACGCATGCGGGGGATCCCTTCGGACGGATGGATTCGGTGAGTCTGTACAGACCAGCGGATCCATCCGTTGGGATGGACTTCAGCAGATGGATATGTTGTGCATGTCAGCAAATATTCATCTGCTGGAAATCCATCCCAGGGGAGATTTATCCGTGGAAAAAGATCCGCTGGCGTGTACACACCATAGGATCTATCCGCTGAAACCCATTTGCTGGGATTTATCTGCGGATGGATTCTATGGTGTGTATGGGGCCTCTGAAGGACACTTCAAGTACTTAGTTGTGTCCAGCAGCCTACAGCAACTCAAATCTAATGGGGAGTCTTTCATGGCCAAGAAGAACATTAGCTGTTTCTTCAAAAAGTCTCAAAACTAAAGTCTTGCTCTATCTCTGTATGTAGACATGATGGAAGGAGTACACAAAAACTGATCATAATTACAGTAGTCTTATGTTCTTCAAGCATTAGAATGGTTTCCAAGTGCCCTTTTACCTCATTATGATTATAAAATGGTTGAATATGCAGCTTATATATTTTATTAATATTGATACACACTAGGCAGTATTAACACATGGAAATGTTAAATAAGCTGTATAGAGAAAAGGGTGGGAGACATGTAATATTCTTTTCACACTTTCATTTAACAAGCTCTTGCTCTCATTAGTTATTCATTAGGAAGAGCTTGACGTTATAGATTTTAATAGGGTTTCCAATGATAAATGTGAAAACCAGAACTGGTGAAGGTCATTAAAGTTGAAGCACAAGGCAGCACCTTTGTTTCGTTTACCACACTGATTTTATTCCAGTAGAGTTGTTGTAGTCTAGCAGTGAAACTCCAAGGGCAACAAACACACTGCAGTCTATGCAATAACTTAGTAGCACTTTCTTTTTAACATGCCGGGTTTATGATACTAGTATATACAGAGCTTTTTTTCTCAGAAAATAGGTGCAGGAACTCAACCACGACCCCGTTCAGATTTCAAAAACAGTAGAAGGCTCTTAAAGGGGCATTAAATACCAGGATTGCATTACATACAGAGTGTAGAGTTCAGGGGGTTACACAAAGAGTGCAGAGCTGTCACTTATAAACACAGAAACCGGACTTCTGTGTTTACAAGTGATTTTAGTGAGCAGGAACCAAAGGGTCTGAGCCAGAGGTGGTGGAACTGAGTACCCCCAAGTTCCCCCTGAAAAAAAGCCCTGAGTATATACACAAAAAATAATAGTATTAAAAAGTTTATGAATACTTGTAGCAGACCATTAGGCCAGTTTCCCCAAAATCTTAAGTTGTACTTTCAGTATATATCAAGATCAGTATATAATTATTTAACAAAGCCATTAATGACAATTCCATACTAGTATGTAAACGTTCATGTACTTGTACAACATATATTTGATATGGCATGCATGCTGCTCTATGTTAAGGGCAAGTTTATAAAAATGTGAGGCCCCGTACACACGGCCGAGGAACTCGACGTGCCAAACACATCGAGTTCCTCGGCGTGTTCAGTCCTGGAGCCGCCGAGGAGCTCGGCGGGCCGAGTTCTCCCATAGAACAACGAGGAAATAGAGAACATGTTCTCTATTTCCTCGCCGAGGTCCTCGTCGTGTACACACGGCCGGGTTTCTCGGCAGAATTCAGCTCTGAACCGAGTTTCTGGCTGAATTCTGCCGAGAAACTCGGTCGTGTGTAAGGGGCCTAAGCGTATCAACACTTATTTGACTGTTTTTTGAAAAGAAGTATACTTGCCAGATTTAGGAGAGCTTTTACATTCACTGTTCTTAGGGTGTATATCTTTGTCCCTGGTTGTCACTGTGTATCAATAACATAGAAGTAAAGACAATAGGGCTGATTAAGTCAAATTTGGAAACTTCTATTTAGTGGTTGTAAATCTGAATGATGGTTTGTACTAATATAAGTTGGTAGGTAGATAATCCCTTACCCCCCCCCCCCCCCTGGACAAAAAAGGATTAACAAGCAGTTTAATAAAATGCTTCCTTTTAACTACCCTTAGTTATGGCCTTTCTTTCAATTTACATGAGCTTCTTGCTTTTCTGCACTCTAAAGGGTCCAAGCCACGGGTACGATCAACCAGCAGCATGTCACTGGAATGTGCATAGTATAATAATAGTCTGCCTTGATGTGAATACCATTGACAATGATGCTGTGGAGCCACTGTCAATCAAAGCTCTTATCTGTCCCACCAGGTAGTGATGTTGGTTATGTAAGCAAGACTGCCTTAGGAAGCTTGACTAGGAGGTAGTGGTAAAGGGAGGCTGGACATAGACTTTCACAGGTTAACAAAATGTGGTTAAAGTCATTACTTGAACCCAACTGGTCTGCATTTACTAGCTCACTGCAAAGATGGGGATTCCCCAGGAGAGGACATTTACCCAAATTTAGGTATGACAATCTGGTGATTGAAAACCACCAACTCGACTTCCACATACAAGCCTATGTTGTGCTTTGTTTACTTCTACTGAACTCAGGGATGCTAATCCAATTAATTAATCCAAGTTGAGATAGTCACGGAAGTTGAATAATTTATGCAAGTTGAGATATCCAAGTGTAGTAGGTCAAAGAGTGTGCCAAATAAATAATCCTTAGGGATCCAAATTTTTTACTGTACAGCTGGTTACAACAAGCAAGGAAAAAGACTGCCAACCTGTTTCAGGGGCCATACAACCTCCCTTCATTGGGGCTGAAGGAAAAGTTTTAAATAACACACATTAAAATGAAGAAAAAAATAAAGCACACTAAGATCTGAGTAAGAATACACAGACCTCTTATATCAAGACAATATTTGCTTATCGCAGAGTTCAGCTTTAAAACATCAGATGACCCCATCTGCTAGAGTAGAGTTGCCAATAAATGAGGAAAAATGTACTCAGTGACACTTTGTCTTAAAAGATAGACCCACAAATTCAACACGTTTAGAAGAAAGTAAGAATATTTTAAATACCTGTCCTGGATATAAGGACTAATGAGATCTCTCTGAACTGATTTTTTTTTTCTGCCACTGTTAACATACAAATTTCCTAATTGGCTGTAAGTGGTTATAACCCTAACCACTTCACACTGCATGTTTTTTTTTCTGCCTAGGCTTGAAAAATAGATTTGTATCATCTAAATTGTATTTATTATAAATTTGCCTTTAAAAATGTGTATCTGTTTTTGTCATTTTGATGATGACTGTAATCAAGCATAAAACATTGGCCGATGTACAATCCCAAAGCTCTAGTCTTTATATTGTGACATTATCACGTCTGCTATTGAATTTACATGGATGGCCCTGGAGAGCTGCATGTAATTCCAACATATGGAAGAACAAGTGAGAGGGAAGCTTAAATGTCTATCCCTCTAAGGTGAAAATACTAAAGGTTTTCACGTTCTTCTACATGAGTTGGCCTGCTATAAAAAAACATACATATCTCCTGGGATAACAATAATTCTGTGCAGCTATATGAAAGCATAAATGTACTGTATAGGAGTCTGAAAATGTATCTATCAATTTTGGGCATGTGTATCTATGCTAATATTGTGGCAGCAATAGTTCCCAATCTCTAAAAATGCTAAAATATCACTACCAGCTGCAGGTGATGCAAAAAGGAGCAAGTCAATGGAAAGTCAAAATGCACATTTACTAGATCAGGGGTGGGCAATCTCGACCCTCCAGGTGTGGTGAAACTGCAAATCCCATCATGCCTCTGGCTCTAGGAGTCATGCCTGTGATTGTCAGGGTCTTGCAATGTCTCATGGGACTTGTAGTTTCAAAACAGCTGGAGGGCCGAGTTTGCCCTCGCCTGGACTAGATGCATTTAAGTAAATTTCTGTCCTTTTTACCTATCAAAGGTATCTCTATTATTCAGAAATAAACTCAAAAGTGTACCTTTGTAATTGCAGGCATTTATGAAAGTACCCATAATTGCCCATTTAAATATACATGACACACTAGTGTGATTTACTATAGTAAGGACTCATTTATTGGAATTATCATCTAACTAGGACTGGAACTGGTAATACATGGGTCAGTTTTTTCACTTTCTGGTTGCTTATAATAAGGATTTTGTGTTATTTTTATAGTATGTTGGTATTGTGTTGGTTATTATCTGAGGTGGTGTTAGAGAAAGTGGTGTATTTTTTGTATTTGGTAGTTTGCCTGTTATTTTAATCTGTGTTATTTATTCTAGTATGTAGTATTTTAATTGTATGGATGTTTTATTTGTAGTGTAGTTTTAATTTTGTTATTTGTTAATGGCTGTTATTGGTAATTTTGTTGTGTGTTTTTGCATTTTGTTCAGTTTATTGTTGTGATCTTGTGTTGTCTCGTTAAGTGTGCCTGTGTCGTAACAATTTCCCTTTGGGATTAATAAAGTATTCCGTATTCTGTATTTAACCAGTGGATTAAATGGAAAAAACTGACCTAATCAGATCATCGAATGTGTGGATGGGGGAATCCTCCTCACTGTGTCATTGCATTCTGACAGCATGGAGATCCCACCCTCCCATCAGAATATACAGATCAGCACTGCATGCTATTGCCTGCAGTGCTGATCAAGTGAAAATATACCAACGGGGTAGTTAAAGAGAAGTCAACCAGTAGATCAACTTCTGTTTAACCTCAGTGGCCACACATTTATCGAAACTGGGCCAGTCCCTTATGAACCTGACACATTTCAGTTAATGTAAAGCCTGCCATACATGGTTTAAATTTCAACTGATTCCTGCCCAGTTGCCTGAATTTCAAGCCATATGTGGCCCTGTCAACAAAAGTTGATCTTATACATGTATGGCTAACCAGTATTTCATAGTTCCCTTAGTTTTAAGTATAAGAAAAGGGAAATTATAATATAAAGTAATACTAAATGATAATGGCTATATAGTAACAACTGCAATTTTGTATCAATTTCCTGCAGGAGTTCATACTTGCCCATGTGCGCCTGTTAGAAGCATGGAAAATGGATGGTGTCTGTGTTCCAGCTAGGGAGACTAACCCCCAAATCACCCATGACATTAGACTGGATCTTAAAGATTTGCTATCTTAAAGGAAATATATAGAAATGGTGATTTTCCTGCAGTATTGCCCTTAAAAATCTATAATTTCTACAGAAAAACAGCAGTGCAAATATGTCTGCTCTATAGCTTTACAATTGTACATGTATAATATAAGGCACTGCTGCAAATTTTGTGAGATGTCAATATTTTTCTGGTCATTGACGGAGAGAAAGGTGTACCTAAGCACCTTCAGTACATGTATCCCTCTGTGTCACGATCCGGATCTGAACCCTAGACCTCTGTGGTGTCTGACTGTGTAACCAGAGATGCTGGACAGCTCCATGACTGAATCTTTGGATAACCTTACTAGCTTGATTCTGGTGAACTTTGAACGCTCTGCTCCTCCATTAAACTGACTATTTAAGCCATGTTGTTGAACTTCCTGTTTGCCAGAATATTGTGCTTTCTCCAGTGATATGTTGCTCCTTTGCATACCTGTGGCTGTTGTTGTGTTCCTTATAGACTTTTGACCTATCCAGCGACCACACTTCTGCCTGATCCCATTAAGCTGCTACTCATTACTTAAATGTTTGGCTTTTTCATCAACTACGCTTCTGCTTGTTCCCTATCTGACCCCTGCATGCTATACTCCCACTCAGGCAATTCAGAGGCCTGCGACCTGGCATTAGCACGTAGTGAATCCCATCTCCACCATCAGAAGCTTTGTTGAAGACCAGCTAGTACTGAGACCCAGTGCCTCAGGTGAGCCTAGGGGGATCTGCTTGTGTATTCATCCAGCTGACTACTGTGTGTACCTCTCTACCGCTATAGCCACTGGTCCCAGTCCATGACACATTGCTTCAGTTTCTTTCTGCATCTCTTCTGTTGCTTTTTGATAATTTCCCCTACCAAGCACCAAATTGCCACTCATTGGACTGGCAGTTTTGACCAAAATAGCTTCCCACACAGAGGGCAAGGCATTGAAAGCCAGTAATGGCAAAAAAAAGCTAACAGGAGTCCACAAGCAATATGGTGACTAGTTTTTGCCCTATGCCTTTGAAGGCACAGCTTCTACATGCAGGCTCTTTTAAAAATAAGCAATATTCTATACAAAAATGTTTCTGTGATTTTTAGTGACAGGGATGGTTAGATCTCTCAATATAACCAACTAGCAATACAGTTTCAATATCAAATACAACTGGATACAATTTTGCTTTTGCCTGTCATGGTTTACAAAAACCTGTATGTAAAGTATAAAGTAGATATATTCTCATCTACACATAATGGTTTACTGACTGGGAGACATGATTGATTTTCCCTTCTTTATATACAAAGTATAAGTCAAAGCTGTCAGTCTGCTTTAGCGACTATGGGCAATCAGATTTAGAAGCTGTCAGCATTGGACATAAAGTTCCACAATGAAAATATGGCTGATTGGATCCCTTTGATTTCTGCCTACAACTAAACATCTAGTTTGTTCCCAGAGGGGAGTCCTTGGCGAGGAGCTGCAGGAACAAAACATTCAGACTGATAGGAAAGTGCTGACGCCAACATAATACCTTACACTGCTTGGTGATAAGTATTCCATGAGTGTTCCTCTGTACGTGTCTGTTATATAAATACTCAAACCACCTCTGATAGCTTTGGGAGAAAGCGAAAACATGAAAATGTGTAAAACACGGAGGCTGCCTATTCCTGTTCAAACAGGATACATGAAATCAAATCATATGAAAATATAGAAATGTAAAATAATTTTTATCTCCTCCCCAAACAACATTTTTCTTATGAAAAAACACATTAAAGGTTTAATGTTATTGCAAACATTTTCCTCAAATCAGTTTAATCTCCCAGAACAGCGTCTGGAGCCTACTGAAAACTCACAGCCGATAGGTTAGGGGGACAAGTAGGCATGCCTCTCTATCCCTGCAGTATAAGCACTTGGTGCCAGAGACACCTATTGCCAGGCTGAGCTGCTAGATGATGGGAGTTTCCTAAATGTAACCTTTTCAAAATTCAAGAGCATTTCAAACTTGACATAAGGGGGTTGATTTGCTAAGGTCAAATAATCTATTCAATTTGCAAAGAAATTTTTATTTTGCAAGAGATTTTTTCTTTAGCTTTGTGAATGTGGTGCAAAATATCCAATCCCATACCAGGAAAATAAAAAACTGTATTTTTTGCTTGTACATGATTGGATAATAGAGGTCGGTGGCCTCTCATTCATGAAGCTAAGGGAAAATGATGTGCCTTTATTAACTCCAAGATTTAAAAACATGTTTAAGAAGTAGTTTCCTTAAATTAAAACTGCGTATCCAAACTATTGGAACATACAAAGGTATAGACAGCTGAAGTTCAATGCAAATGTTGACTTTACTTTTAAATGTAATTATTTTTGCATCCTTTGCCCTATTTCTGAGTCTCGCTATTGATGACACTATGCATGTAAGTGTCCACGAGCGTTTGTTTGCTTCATGTGAGTTTTGCATTCAAATACAGGTCTATGGGGAAGGAAAACCAACTAGAGCAGGTCAAATGCAGGTGTGCAGGTCATCAAACATAGGTCAAACGTACCTGTCAATGAATTATAAATGGTCTTAGAGAGTTTAAAACTGATGACAAACTGATGTTAGCTGACACAAGCCCAAAGTCCATCAACACGGACCCTTAAACTGTTGAGCCAACAAGAAGACATGGGGGGCAGGAAGACTTGGGGGGCAGGAAGACTTTAACTTAAGCTATCTCTGTATATTTGATATACTGAATGTTTTGACTTGTTGCTTTAGTTTTAGGTTGTCTAGAATGTGCTGCTCATCTTGTTGCCTACACTTTCAAATGTGACTTTAAGAGGGAAGCTTCAGGAAAAAAACTTTACACAGCCCCCTGCGTATAACACGTAGGCACAGTTGACCCTCTATTTTCAGGGGAAAAAAGTGAGTGTTATACACCAATAAATACAGTACTTATCTGAGAGACAGGAACCACTCATTACTCAAAGCAACCTCTGGAGGATCACTTCCAAGATAGCAAGGATAACTTGCCACACATTTGTGGCAGTGCGGAATTGTAAGTTTGTTAACTTGCTGCAAATTTTTTTTGACAAGTTGTACACTTGCAGAGCACTTGAAGCACAAGTTCTAGTTGACACCTTTCTAATTTGTAGCAAATTTGTGTGGCAAGTTTCTAGCAAGAGCAAAGTTGCAGTGGTGAGTCTACAGCAAGAGCCCTGCAAGTCTCTAACATGAAAATTCAGCCACAGTGAACTCTGAGGTGGGGTGACGATTGCACAACATAACTGAACCAGAACTTGCAACAGACGTGCAGAATGTTTGCAAAGAAAGTTGATCTGGAGTCATACAATGCGGACTGCAATTGTGCAACAAACTTGTGAAGCCTGGCAAGTCTTGCAATAGCTTAGCAAGTTATTTTTAAATCTGCAGCACAATTGCTTTCTATCTGGGTTAGGGTTCCTCTGAATCCTGATTGAGGAAGGTTGTTTAAGAAAATTTAGCCAAAGGTTGTGGGTGTCCTAGGTCTGCAGATGGGATTTTCTCACTGAGAAATTTTATTTCCCAAATACATGACTAAAATATTTCAGCATGTTTTTCGTCATTGGCACAGATGTGTATCCAAAAACAACAATCAGGGAAATATATATTTACACAACATATATACACCGTGTTTCTGAATGTGTTTATATTCTGGAGGTCTCTTTAAAGCATGGGCTTTTCCTTTAACTGTAAACCAATTTTCTTTCCTTTTTTTTTTTATTTCTTTTATAAGCCATTAATTAAAGAGCTTTGTTAGAACATAATAGATCAGATCACAACATGACCTAATTAAGACCTGTGCAGCTATGATCATTAAAACAAACAAATTAATATGAACAGACACTCTGGTTTATAGATTGTTATAAGCACCATAGACCTAAAGAGGGAGTAGTAGCACTAACAGATGCCTGACGCTCAACAATATACAACGCAAGACAATCCTCTTTTTACTGAGCAAATATTCAGTGTTGTTTAGGTATCATTGCAATGCACTTTAAGGAGAGCTATTCCAGAGCTCAACGTAATGCACTCATTCTTTTCTAAAAATCTGCCCAAGTAATAGAGTGCTCTATATGTATAATGAAGCCAATTGCATGAAAGAAGCCTAGCAATCACATAAGAAATTGCTATGGTCACCGGCTATTTTGTGTCGTGTAATCCAGCACTTACATTTAATCAAGTCTGCACACCATTTCAAGCATGGTAAGAGCTGTGAGGCTTCTGAGTTAAGCAAACTATAAAACAAGACATTGCAAAATAAGGTAAGGGTTTGTCATGTGACAACTGAATTTTATTCTGGAGGTATGTATTGTACTGATGCAGAGGCAGTATGAAGTATTATAAGAATCGTAAGGAATTTTAATGTGTGAAAGAAACTATTATTCCTTTAGCTCTAAAAAAAATATATATGATTTGTCAAGGTCAGTTTAACAAATTAACTGGCCTATTTCTCTTATAGCATTCTGCAGTTCCATGGCCTTGAAAGAAATAAAATACCTATAATAGGAATAGGAACATGTTTATTTTCCTGTGAGTTTCTGTACACTACTAATAACCAACAGAAACATTGGAGTCCACAAGTTTTTGAAGATGTAGGCCCGGATTCACGTAGAATTGCGTATCCTTGTGCGGGCGTAACGTATCCTATTTCGGTTACGCCTCCGCAACTTTGACAGGCAAGTGCCGTATTCTCAAACCAAAGTTGTGGCGGCGTAGCGTAAATAGGCCGGCGTAAGCCCGCCTAATTCAAATGTGGTAGATGTGGGCGTGTGTTATGTAAATTTAATGTGACCCCGCGTAAATGACGCTTTTTACGAACGGCGCATGCGCCGTCCGTGCAGGTATCCCAGTGCGCATGCTCCAAATTAACCCGCAAGAAGCCAATGCTTTCGACGTGAACGTAAATGACGCCCAGCCCTAGTCGCGAACGACTTACGCAAACTACATAAAAATTGTAAAATTCGATGCGGAAACGACGTCCATACCTTACATCGGTACACCTCATCTACGCCTCATATAGCAGGGGTAACTTTACGCCGGGAAAAGCCTAATGTAAACGGCGTATCTGTACTGCGTCGGCCGGGCGTACGTTCGTGAATTGGCGTATCTAGCTGATTTACATATTTCTAGGCGTAAATCAGCATACATGCCCCTAGCGGCCAGCGTAAATATGCATTTAAGATACGACGGCGTAGGAGACTTACGCCGGTCGGATCTAATACAAATCTATGTGTAACTGATTCTAAGTATGAGGCGCATAGATACGACGGCTCGGACTCAGAGTTACGACGGCGTATCTGGAGATATGCCGGCGTAACTCGTACGTGAATCCGGGCCGTAGACTCCAGAGCTGTCACCTTGGCTCTTGTAGTTGGTCACTGACTGAGAGACAACTGACACCATACCAGTCCACTGGTGTGCAGTAAATGTGCATTGCTTCACACATTAACATCTTTTGCATTAAGGCAGCCTATTCATTCAAATAGATGCACCACAATGTACCACAAATTGCGGATTTTACATTTTCAGCAGAGCAGCACAAAGCATATAAGTACATTGCCACGTGTTGCACTTCAATGCTAATACCATTGGAAAGCGCTTTGTGATGCCATTCATAATGAGCAGAACAGCAACGCACCAACTGTGTAAAGTGATATTCCAGTGCACTGGTGCAAATAGGCACATAAGAAGCATTTAGTAGCAGACCAAGGAAGTAGAGAACAGGCACTTTAAAACATAAGTCAGCAGTGATAGTTCCCATATTTCAATCCTGGCAAGTTCCCTTAATGGATTTCTATGTATATCAACTCATCCTACCTACTTGTAATTGTTTAGGTTTTGGGAAACTGGAAATTACAGTCTTAAATATTACACATAAAGCTACCTGTTCACTGAATCTGCTTTGACAGATTGTCTATATAGATATAAGAGCACTACACACTAAATATGAAAAAAAATGTGGCTATGCAATAGGTAAATTAGAGCTTATTTCCATTCAAAGAAATCACTTACCTACTTACCTGTGTTAATCCAAGGGATGCTCAACTGCAGCCCCTGATATGACCAAAAGGCCAAAAAATTATTCTAAGTAAATGTAATGCTAAAAAAGGCTGTAATGTACTTCAGACATACTAAAGAAATGATAGTCATAGACTTGGAACATGCTACTAGTCTGGCTGGAGAATGGAGAGAATGCTGCAGAAGATAGTGAGAGACTTGGAACATGTTACATGAAGATATTAGAAATCATTATATCTCTTTACAAATCTATACCTTCACTCCCAATACAGAATATTTAGGTCCAATGGCTGACTTCCAAAGGAGTGCATGTAGCCCTTGGGCCACAGAGAAGGCACCGGGGATCTACGGCATTGCTCCTGGACTATTGAGGTTATAACGCCAACAAATAAAATACTGTTTATTTATTACCTTATAAAGCAAGCCAAGCCATATGCCAAGAGACTGTTCTGAAAAGATTCTTATCTGAAACTGCGCAAAACAACAGTTGCAAACGCTTGTAAGGATGCATATATTTTAGCTGGAAATTGTTTTAAGTGGGTCAATACACCTATTTAATATTCTCTTGAGTAAAATGTACTGTCCACCTGACAAGGGCTTAAGTCTTAATCAGCATTATTGATTGTTTCCTAGTGTAAGGCAAGGCCATGTGCCTTTACAGAAGAAATAATCACTACTATCATTTGTATAATACTCTTTGTCCTTGGAAGATGACATTCAGTTTATGAAGAAGTGTAATGATTTATTACGATCCATGAACATATGCTGCTTGAATAGCGAGGAAAAAAAGAATTGAACAGAGCAGCAGTTTAGTAACAGGCTGGATATAAAAAGAAACAAATCGGAAACACACAGAAAAACTGAGAATAACCACTTCACTAAAATGCAGTACAGTATATCAAAAATTCCCTTCATTTGTAACTCGTACATTATTACTTGCATTGCACCACCATTTTGATTTATCCTTTCAAACCTAAACTAATCCTTATGTTCATACAGTTTTAGTGTCTCCCAACATTCTTTGTAATTTGGTGAGTTTTTTTTAACTATTGTTTACATAAATGTGACTAGGGTTGGCTAAACATATACTACTATAAGGGACTCTTCATAGTTGACCAACTTGGCGCAGTTTTTCATAACTACTAATGGACTTTTCATGAGACATTGGCTAAACCCCCTTCCTTCATTTATGTTGATGTTGCCATTTTTCCATATACTGACTATAATGACAGTTCCATATTGTACTTAATTTTGCTACTTTATGTTGTTTTCACTGTTACTTGAAATCGTATTTAAAAGATTAAAACAGAAGTCACTAGGGTCAGGGAAGATGGACAAATTATGGTCCTCAGGTTACCATGATGTCATGGATACACACTATACAATTTTCTTTAGATTTTTCCCTTTAGATTTACCAAAACCATATAATATGAGGTCAAACTTTAACACTTTCAATTTGTATACAATCAGGTACGACATGGTTTTGGTAAATCTAAAGGAAATCTAACAACAAAATATTGTATAGTGTGTATCACGCTTAAGTCTTCATCAAACCACACTTATGTTAGGAACTCAACAGTTGGTTTGGTTTAATACACATAACAAAAAGGTGGCCAGAGGCATGAGCCACCTAGGGAAGATCTCATGTATTATTTACCTCCAGTTTTTTTTTTCTTGGAGTTTAGAATGTGGTTCTTACAACAAAATTCAGTTCAGCATATTCAGTTTAATATGGTATTCTATTGTCCTGGGCAACACGAACAGCCCCCTGGGAGGGGAAAAAAATGGGCCAGCAGATCAGCCATCTTCTTCCTGGGCCTCACTAAGCGAGCACCTCACTGCTGCTAAGAGAGAGGGCTGCGGCCTACCACACAGTGACCGAGGGACTCCAGCCTGGCCCCGGAGGGCCCAACTCTGCTTGCTGTTAACGAGAATTTTATATATGTGAATAAATACTATGTTTTTTACTACATTGAATCATTTTTCGTCTATCTGAGCTGCCCAAAAAACCCCAATTGGGAAAATTTCTCTATTGTCAACTTGGCACCACTTCCTCAGACAGATCTGATGACCGCCCGTGTCCAGCAGCTGGTGGGTCACCGCTGTTTGTCTCTCCGAAGGACATCTTATCCTGGGTCACTGTTTAGGAGGCTCCTATCTGGTTCTGCAGTTGATAAAATGGTGGATGCCCATCGTTCACAATCTTTACCTGGTTATCTTGCTTGAACACTGTGCACAGACACCTTGCCCATGAAATCACTTTACTGCATTGCATAAGACACTGTACATAGACATCCATATCTATAACTACTATAAGGAATATCACTAGTATGTTTAAGCTGTCCTGCTTGCCATCACCCCACTGTGCCATATCTTGGATATAATTCAATGAGCTCCATCTGCCAGTGAAGACCATTGCAGGCCTGCGTCCTGGACATTGCTATTGCTATCTGTTAGAGAGCCCTATCCTACTCCTATTATATCTGGTCTGTCATTAGGATATAAAGGTTGAATAGGCAGGCCTGGAATCCCCCTTTAGTGTGGTATCATATTGCATTAACCAGTTATTCCGTACAACCCCTCCCCAGTTTATCCTCTAGTTGGTATTCCACTGTGTATATATATATATATATATATATATATATATATATATATATATATATATATATATATATATATATATATGATGTATTCCGGGCCTGTACATATACCTTTATTCCATTAAAACCTAAGATAATATCTATTTCACTTGTGTTGGAGTGTCGTTTAAAGGTGCCTGCAAGAAGATATCTGAACCCAGAGTGTCAGGTGGGTTGGAGTGTTCACAGGGTCAGGAAGGTGCAGTTAAACAGGTAAATCAAAGCAGCCCTCAAGGGGGCAGTGCTACGCTTGTATTTTTGTGTTTAGATGTGTTTTAGCAAAGAAAAGCATCGGCTTTCTACATGCTTTATGCTGACTTAATAAGACAGCACAAAGAAAAAAAAATTGTGAAGAGATAACCTATAGAAACAATACAAATTCCACTGCATTGTTGTCTCTATGACTTCTATCACTGTGACACTTTTATAAAGCACAGACTGGATGTTGTGCAGAAATAAATGTTGGTAAATCATTTCACAGGGCACTGGTACCTACATATACTGCACAGAGAACTTCACAATGGAGAAGAGTTAAGTTTAGGGCCAGGATACAAGATTAGGACTTTGTCATTGCTAACCCTTTGACTGCCTGGCTTAAGCAAAGATTGCACATAGCCTCATTGAAAGTACAGCTCTGGTGTTCATTTAGTACTGTGAATCCTGCATACAGATTGATACTAGGTAATCATAAATCATTTATATGCATCAGACCTAAATACACTCAAATAGACGAGAGATAACACCTCCAGGGCTTATTTTTCTAATATGCTGTGTAACATGCCCTGCTGGGGATCTTTCCTAATAGAATGGTCTGTGAATGAATCCATGTGTTAAGTAGAGAGGTAACCCTTTCAGCCTACAGTACAGACCTCCCAGTGAAGCAGAGTGTAAGCATGCTACTGGCGCCCTCAGTACTAAATGAGTCAGAGATGATCTGCCTGCCTAAGCATGGGAAGCCAAATGGGCAGTGTAACCTGCCACTTATTTCATTCTCAGCCGTGCACGGAAAATCTGAAGAATAATCTAGATATGTCTGCTAAAGAACTGTTTAAATGAGACAGTATTCAGTTCCTTTTTTCCCCTTCCACCGCATTACTGCCAAACTCTTCCGCCTGCCCTGGCAACTTAAAATGTACTATTCAAATGCCCAAATATATAAAAAAAATGGTATACACTCCAGTTCAATGTGCAGGTCAGGGAGGTAAAATAAAATAGAAGAAAAATGCCGCCTGGATGCTCTGAAATGAACCAGGAATTCATCTACTACCAGAATAATAAACAGGGCTAGTTTTGCACTGGGCATTGTACCAGAATATTAAGCGGCACAGTAAAGACAAAGGCATGTTCAATGCCAAGCTTTGTAAGATTGATTAGAGAAGTGGAGTGAACCTTGTCAGGTTTGCGAGTCCTTGTGTTGAGTCTTTCACATGCTAATTAGAGGAGAGAGGAAATTCTAATTCCTAGTAAAGTTTCACTCAAAGAAATCTGTTGTAATCAGCTGTACAGAACAGCCTTCAATATATCTTCTGTATTCAATAAACAGATAAAAACAATCAAAACACACTACAAACTGCAGGTGAACTCATGTTTTTGCTATCTTAATTCCAGAAAATATCCATGCCACCCACTTGTTGTTAATACTGTTTGGGTCAATGAAGTCCATAACCTGATGTGGAGAAATTTGCAGCCAAATGTTTTTATTAATTGCTCTTAGAGTTACAAAGGTTAGAACCTAATGCAGGTTTTATTGCTGTCTGGATCCCCTTTTGGGCAAAGCTTCTCTCAATTATATTTCCCAGTAACAGATGGGTCATCTTGACAAGCAGTACCGGTAAATCTCCTCAGTGGGACTACCAACAGCAATGAAAATCGTATTTTTAGTTAAAAGGGAAAGTCAAGTCCTTTTTATTGCTGCCCATGTCATTTTGGGGAGCGTTCATCACCCCGTCCTTGTAAAGTAGAAAAAACTCTATACAAAAAGTATTGCAGGAGTTCTGTCTGCCTTGTGTCGGTGCATATGACTTTCTTTTCTGTATTTTAAAGAAGCATTTAGTATTGGGGTGACAGTAGCCACATAAAACATTTGCAGAAAAAATTCTTGGGATTAACAAAGAAAAGTGCAACATATGGAAAAATTTGAGTCTCCAAGTACTATCAAAGCATTTAGTAAATTGAAATCATCAGAGAAGCAAAGCATGGATTCTGAGAAATGTAGTTTGTGAAGCAATATAGTCCATCACAGTAAAACCTTGTTTTGAGAGTAACTTGGTTTGAGAGCGTTTTGCAAGACAAGCAAAATGTTTTAATACATTTTGCCTTGATATACAAGCGATGTCTTGATATAAGAGTAGCGTCACAACTGAGCATAAAAAAGAAGAGAGGAGCCTCTATGTGTAGCATTATGGTTACATTTAATGAAGGTACAACATTTAGCAACTTATTGCTACACTTAGAGTTGCCTCACTTCTCTTTTATACCCTGTAAAAAAAATGCTTTAATATACAACTGATTTGGATTACAAGCATGTTTCTGGAACTAATTATGTTTGCAAACCAAGATTTTACTATACATGCCTAGTTCAATCAGCACATCAGCACAACCTCTTAAACACTGACATAACCACAATTCCAGGAGTACACATCCATTCAGGGCAGGGGGTTGTCAGCTTTGATTCTTGTTAGCAACAATCTAAAAATTTGTTTGGGCTGAACTCTCCTGTCATCAATGACTAAAGTGAATGACGGATACAAAAAGGGGGCATACTCTACCTCTATCACATGATCGATCGCATAATACCTTTTTCTACACTGCACATGACAGTTCTTCTCAGCACTCTTTATATCCACTGTGTAGGGAAAAGTTGAAGCTCAGTCCCTACCAAGCCTTGTAATAAAGCACCCCTGTGCTGCATTTATAGCTTCAATGGCAAACACCATAACTTTTACCTTGTACACATTAATACTGGCCAGGAAATTAATCTATCATAGTGATAGGCCAATATGAAAGGACAACTGCTGCTCAAAACTATCAGAAGATTGTTGAATGTTGCTTGTTATAGCACCAGGATTGAAAGTGATGATATGTTTACCTAAGGCCAGCCGTAGATGATCAAAATTCAGTTAGTTTAGCAGGATCAGCCAAATTTCAGTACATCTATGGGTAGGCTGGTTGCCCTGAAGTCGATCTATTGACAGCCTGTTAGGTCTTTCTCATGAGATCACTGATAGTGGCTATAGTGGCCAGCAGTGATCATTGTATTCTGACCGCAACCTCCCGCTTTCCGAATACAATAGCACAGCGGGAGGGATTCAAGCTATTTTCTTGCCTTCAATGAAAGAAAACTGCACCATCTATGGATTACTTTACTATCTTATTAGTTAATACAATACATTTGGTGCAGTTGGATTGTTTACTGTCTTTCCTCCTCTGAAGATGAGAAGCTGTGAATAATTAAGTGACAGCAATTTCATTAATAAGCACTAGATGAGACTAGAGATAAATCAATGCTGCTGCATAACTGGAACCTCAGTCTGGGGAAAGAGTGTAGGAAAATGTTCCTATGCTACTGACAGCTGCAGAGCCAATGGTGAGAGACAGAGTGGATGGATAACCTGACTGCCCTCTTGGCATTCCTAATGGTTTCTCTGCAGGTAATAGCTGCCAGTTTCTCTACACCTGGGAAGTGGATCTGTAGGGCTGTTGGAACAGTAGAATTGCCCTACCTTTGAATAGAAGGAACAGATCTTCACAGGCAGATATATTTATTTCTTCATTTTACACATAGGGGTTGATTTACTAAAACTGAAGAGTGCAAAATTTATTGGATGGACTGGTGACCTTTTGGTTGGCAACCAGGAAGAGTAGAGAGTTGCACCGTGTCTAATAATGCTGAGCAGCCCAAGTGCATTTGCTTATAAGACTGCTACCATTAAGTGCACAACTTGTTTGTAGATTGCTCACTTGTATCCTTTACATGAGCATGTCTATTAATGAATTTTTGGCAATGACTTCAGGGCAACCAAAAATGACTGGTTAGAAAAAAAGAGTCCGGTCCTAACCACACTTGGTTCAACTTACATATAAACCTGTATGGTATACATATTATTTACAATTCAGAAATAATGACAGAACAATATCTGAATACTGAAACACATGCTTTCAATACTAGGGCAATAGACTTCTGAAGCTTACCAATATGTACAGATGAAGTCAAAGTGAACTCAACTGAATGTTAATAAATCTATTAATGAGCTGACATTATAACATAAAAACATGGAAGTTAAGATGATATTCCCTTACACTTATCCTGGTATTCTTGTTTTCCTATTATCTCCTCAGATAACATTGTGTGCCACCTGCAGATATTGTTCTTAAATAACTGGGTCCAGCACTAAAACACATATCTGCTTGATATATTTATCACTGTTCATGTATAAAGCCACCTGTCCATCCATATTTATTACTGTTCATGTATAAAGCCACCTGTCCTTCCAGGTCTAAAATGAAATGGAAAACGTTTCCTACTGAAATAAATTGGAATATCAACATCCCATTAATAGATTCATTGCTTTTTAGTCTACATTATACTGTGTGTTCTAGTCAAAGACCCATATAAATCAATACAAAAGGCCTGAAACATGACATAAAGTAGCTGATCACATTTCAACAGGATGTTGTTTTTCGTCTCTTATGGGCAAGTTCTTTCAGCAGCAGCTAAATGTATATGGAGTATCTGGTAATGAATTCTCTACTGCATTTCAGAAGCCCACAACAAGTGTCTTCCTACGTTTCCTCTTTCTGTAACTGATGAAGGAATATGTCAGTTCATTGTGCATTGACATGCCAAAATCTTTAGCTGTGTTTGATTATATAAAAGGTTGTGTTATACAGTACATTCCTAAACAATTTGTTTATTTTAGATGGTAACCATTTGCAGATAATTGCTTTCTGGTTCTGATTTTTGGATCGGCATATGGACAAACAGATGGATCAAGCACGTTCTATAAGCATTTTACATTTAGTATTTTTTTGCTACATCTCACGTTTGGTATCATTTTTGGAATATAGTGCATTTCTATAAATGTAATGCTACTCATATTAACTCTTTTAACTCTTTTAAGTAATTCATTCGAAATCTAAGCCTAATGCCGCGTACACACGACCGTTTTTCGGGTTCTAAAAAATGAAGTTTCTAAGGCTCTAGAAAAAATGAAGTTTTTCAACCCGATCATTAAAACGGCCTTGCCTACACACGATTGTGAAAAAAAAAATGCTCTAGCAAAGCGCAGTGACGTACAACACGTACGACGACACTATAAAGGGGAAATTCCATTCGGATGATGCCACCCTTTGGGCTGCTTTAGCTGATTTTGTGTTAGTAAAAGACGATTTGCGCTTTTCTGTCTGTTACAGCGTGATGAATGTGCTTACTCCATTAAACGAGCGCTCCCGTCTCATAATTTACTTCTGAGCATGCGTGTTTTTTTCACGTCGTTAAAGCCCACACACAACCATTTTTTACAACCTGAAAAACGTTAAAAACATTGTGAAAAAATAGAGCATTTAAAAAAAGAATTGCCCATTTTTTTGAACCCGAAAAATGCTCTGAAGCACACACACGATCGTTTTTAATGATATTTAAAAAAAACTTAATTTTTTTAGAACCCGAAAAACGGTCGTGTGTACGCGGCATAAGACATAATTTTGATCATTTAATTCTGGATTGAGGGTGGATTAAAACTTCTGTATGTTTTTTTAATTGCAGTTTTTACTAGTGTTCTTAGCTGTTGTTAGGTGATGACACTTAAAAGCAAACTTCAATAAAGATAAATTAACATTTAAAATGACTATGTTGTATACTGTGATCCATTTTTAGTCCAGCTGTGAGTCTACTTATTTTTTTGCACAATACCTATAAATTTATTTTAACTATAGCACAAATGATATTCTAAATTTTACAAGTCAGAATGGTGCACGTCAGTAACGGAAGACATTAAATGAGTGCAGGGCACAAAGAGACAAATAGGTTACTTTGCTAATGAGTGCTAACCCAGATAGCAAGGAAAACTTGACACAAATTTGTGTTAGGCCTCGAACTTGTTCCCTTTTTTATCCTCGTCGAGTTCCTCGACAGTTTCCTCGATGAAAAACGTACACACAACCGTTTTCCTCTGCAAAAAAGCTCTCCCACCAAGTTTCTTGATGGATTCTGTCAAGTTTCTCGGTCGTGTGTACGAGGCCTTAGTGTTGATTTGTAAGTCTGCTAACTTGCTGCACATTTTCACTGGCAAGTTGTGAACTTGCAGAGCATTTGAAGCACACGTTCTAGTTGACACTTTTATAATTTGTAGCAAATTTGCATGGCAAGTCTCTAGCAAGAGCAAAGTTGCAGTGGTGAGTCTACAGCAAGAGCTCTGCAAGTCAACAGCATCGACTATTGCACAACATAGCTGAACCAAAACGTGTAGCAGACTTGCAGAATGTTTGCAAAGAAAGTTGATCTGGAGTCATGCAATGCAGACTTGCTACAAATATAATTACGCAACAAACTTGTGAAGCCTGACAAGTCTAACAATAGCTTAACAAGTCATTTTCAAACTTGCAGCTCAATTGCTTGCTATCTGGGAAAGAGTAGTAGCAAAAATAGTCTGTTCACTTAATAAAGTAAAGGTTAGTAAATAGATGAATGAATTGAATTGAAGAAATGCTTATGAACGCAGTCTTACCCGTGGGCCTCGATGCGTGATGTTAATGACTTATATAGCACTACAATGCGAACTGAATCGCCTCAAGGCGAATCATGTGTTCACATTGGATACCCAATCATATTAGTGAAGGAAATGTAAAAACTGAGCTTTTTCTAGAACCTGATTGGTTTATTAAAGTGAGCAATCTCTTTAATCAAACAATAGGAAAGGTGGTCCATCTCTTTTAAAGTCTTGTAGGTATAGAGCTCAGAGCATGGACTTTCAAGTTTCCAAATACTGACTGATTTCATGATTTAAGACTCTGCTGAAAAGCTATTGAATATATATATAATCCTCAAACTATGCAAGCAGTTATCTTGACAGTATGTGTAGTAATAATATTCATGATGTCTTTGTCTATATAAGAAACAGTGGTAGATGACAGCTCCAGCAAGGCATTTCCCATATCATATTCACATTGGGATTTCTTGTTTGCTCTCTAAATTTAAAGGGCATAAATGTTTATGACTGACCCCAATGTGAAGATGTTTGGCCTGCCTTGATCTCTATATCTCTGTTTTCATAGTTTGGGCAGCTTGTCATAACTTTGATGGCACTCTCAGCCAAGCTCTGGTTACTCAGTACCTGTCTGTGATATGTGTCTTTTCATGAGGCGTGAGGAGAACTTTAACGTCCATTCTTTGCCACAGACAAAGCTTCAAAAGTCATCTAAAATAGAGAAAATTTCCTATGATGCAGAGCTCTCTGCAGTGATAGGCTTCAACTTTATAGAAAAAAAAAGTAAAATTCTTGCTTTCATTCATTTGCACATTCCTATATACATATATATTTTTTTTAATTGGTTGAACTAGATGGACTAGTGTCTTTTTTCAACCAGAATAACTATGTAATTATATAAGAAAATAAAGAAAATAACAAAATAAAGAAAATAACAAAACCTTCAGCTTAACCTCACTCATTGGGCTCTGTAGCTATCCTTGAAATCCAGACCTACAGTCTTTATGCAGGTAAAGATTTAATAACATATTGGCGCATTTTAGATATTGGTGTCCATTGCTCTGTATACCCCCAGAGACATGTTCCCAGAAAATATCCCCAAAAAATCACATTGTCACTGCACAGTAGTATATTAGGGCTGAGATTCTCACAAAATAAGTTCCCTACAGCTTTCACTTTCTTTTCCTCTGAGAGACTCAAGTTTTCTAATTATAACAAATAAAAGACATGATATGCACTAGATTAATGTTCCCGCCTTGGTTCCTGAATTTAAAAGCAGATCTGTAAAAGGCTAAAAAAATAAAATAATTGCTTTAGTTGTAACCATACATGCTGCACTTTTGATTTCATTACATTTCTACCACGTAGAAAGAGTTCCCTGTAGAGTCTATTGGAATGTATTATAACTAAGCAATTAAATAATTATATGTCCTACATCACATTTTAGGCCCTTAAGACTATTGCTTTTAGTATAATTAATTTACTTTTTTTAAATAAATGAATATTTCCATAAATTCTACCTTTAAAAAGAGAAAATATTTATATCTGTTTTATTATATATGTACAAATAACTCATCAGAACAGAGACAGTAGAGTTACTGAAATTCATGGGACTGTCACTAAAAAATTTATGTAGTCCTCTCTGCACAAGGTCTATAGCCCAATAGTACAACCCTCACATTTTTGTAAATATTTTATTATATCTTTTCATGTGACAACACTGAATAAATTACACTTTGCTTCAATATAAAGTAGCGAGTGTACAGCTTCTATAACAGTGTAAATTTAATGTCCCCTCAAAATAACTCAACACACAGCCATTAATGACTAAACTTCTGGCAACAAAAGTGAGTACACCCCTGAGTGAAAATGTCCAAATTGGCACCCAATAAGCCATTTTACCTCTCCGGTGTCATGTGACTCATTAGTGTTACAAGTTCTCAAGTGTAAATGGGGAGCAGGTGTGTTAAATTTGGTGTTATCGCTCTCACTCTCTCATACGGGTCACTGGAAGTTTAACATGGCACCTCATGCCAAAAAACTCTCTGAGGATCTGAAAAAGAAGAATTGTTGCTCTACATGAAGATGGCATAGGCTATAAGAATTTTGCCAAGGCCTTGAAACTAAGCTGCAGCACAATGGCCAAGACCATACAGCGGTTTCACAGGACAGATTTCACTCAGAACAGGCCTCGTCATGGTCGACCAAAGAAGTTCAATGCACATGCTCAGCGTCATATTTAGAGGTTGTCTTTGGGAAATAGACATATGAGTGCTGCCAGCGTTGCTGCAATGGTTGAAGGGGTGGAGGGTCAGCCTCTCAGTGCTCAGACCATACGCCACACAGTGCATCAAATTGGTCTGCATGGCTGTTGTCCCAGAAAGAAGTCTTTTCTAAAGATGATGCACAAGAAAGCCTGCAAACAATTTGCTGAAGACAAGCAGACTAAGGCCTCGTACACACGGCCGAGGAACTCGACGTGCCAAACACATCGAGTTCCTCGGCCAGTTCAGCACTGAAGCCGCCGAGGAGCTCGGCGGGACGAGAGCTCCCATAGAGCAACAAGGAAATAGAGAACATGTTCTCTATTTCCTCGCCGAGCTCCTCGTCGGCTTCCTCGGCCAAAAGTGTACACACGGCCGGGTTTCTCGGCAGAATTCAGCCAGAAACTCGGTCGGAAGCTGAATTCTGCCGAGGAAACTGGTCGTGTGTACGGGGCCTCAGGACATGGATTACTGGAACCATGTCCTGTGGGATGATGAGATAAACTTATTTGGTTCAGATGGTGTCAAGTGTATGTGGCGGCAACCAGGTGAGGAGTACAAAGACAAGTGTGTCTTGCCTACAGTCAAGCATGGTGGTGGGAGTGTCATGGTCTGGGGCTGCATAAGTGCTGGCAGCACTGGGAAGCTACAGTTCATTGAGGGAACCATGAATGCCAACATGTACTGTGACATCCTGAAGCAGAGCATGATCCCATCCCTACAGAGACTGGTCCGCAAGGCAGTATTCCAACATGATAACATCAAACACACCTCCAAGATGACCACTGCCTTGCTAAAGAAGCTGAGGGTAAAGGCAATGGACTGGCCAAGCATGTCTCCAGACCTAAACCCTATTGAGCAACTGTTGGGCATCCTCAAACGGAAGGTGGAGGAGAGCAAGGTCTCTAACATCCACCAGCTTTGTGATGTGGTCATGGGGGAGTGGAAGAGGACTCCAGTGGCAAACTGTGAAGCTCTGGTGAACTCCATGCCCAAGAGGGTTAAGGCAGTGTTGGAAAATAATGGTAGCCACACAAAAAAATGGCTAAATAGGCCCAATTTGGACATTGTAGCAAAGTGTAATTTCTTCAGTGTTGTCACATGAAAAGATAATAAAATATTTACAAAAATGTGAGGGGTGTACTCACTTTTGTGAGATACTGTATACCCCATCGTGTTTATCTTTTTTATAACGATGACTTTAAAAAAAATGTAATTACAATAGTGCTGTCTAGTGGCTATGCAATCTTTTATGAAATCTTGTGCCAATGAAAAATGGCATAAGGCGTGTATAATATAAATATTGTCAAAAAAGATTAGAAAATATTTTACGTTAAATGTAAAACTAACAATTCAAAAGGAATACTTAGGAAAATAAATGCGTTTCTACATCCAAAATGGCAATTGCGGTACATATTTTCCCACTAAGCCAAACAACATTTTAGTGTGACATTTAAACATATCCAGGATATCTAGGTTCTTCTAAATCTTCCCCTATGAAAGCCTAGTTTAAACATTTTAAGTTGTTGAGTCCTGTGAAAGATGTTGCTATCTGTAAGAACCAGATGTGCAATGCAGAGCTGAACTTTTGCAGAGATGTATGCTCAGATAAGTTCTACATCACACGGTGTTAAGAGGTAGAGAACAGGATTAGGAAATTATTTGTTGAAGAAAAAAGACCCCAAAAAGTTTTTAAGAAACATTCTGTAAAAAACATGCCAGGAAAAGTTTATAGCACAGAGAATCTATGGTGGAAAGTGGCCAACTGGCCATGTTTACATCGTTAACTAAAGCATGGGACAGTTGCTATGTTAAAAGAAGAGCCTTCGCTGAACCAGAGCAGCACAATTTAGACTTTACTATACAAATATCAACACATAAAGAGGCCCAAAATTGCACCCATAGCACTTTATAGTCTTTAAAAACAGTTAAGCAGAAATAACTGTTGGAGAGGTTATAGCTGGTAATTCCATAGTTTTAGGATGGCCTATAATCCTGCTAATCTACGCGTTAAGGTTGATGTTGCTCTGATGTTGCGCTAGAACTTAATTGTAGTGGTACTATAAATCCTGTATTCCAGGCTTACATAGAATAACAAAATCAAATGCAATAGTGTATTTATTAAAATATTGATCATTCTGTTTTTAAATCAAGAGTAAGTATCTGGGTTTGTCTTGATTTTAGCCTTCTGTAAACCTCTGCACAGAGGAGCTTTGGGGAGTAATAGCCATTATTATTATAAGGAGTTGTAAAGGAAACATTTTTTTTTTTTTTGCTGAAATGACTGTTTACAGGGTATAGAGACATAATAGTTAACTGATTCCTTTTAAAATTGATTAAAAATAGATAAAAATCAATCATATAATGTACCTCTAGTTTCGTTTTTGCATCTAGTTTAATTTTTGCATGTTATCCTGCCTCTGTGCATGCACAGAGCCAATGAGCAGTGATGGTTTGGAAAATGAAACTAGAATCTCCCAGTACTGAGGTCATCAGGAAACAGACAACCAGGAAGTGTCCAGAACAGAGAAGAATTACAGCAACATCAGAGCAAAAACGAACAACGAGGACATGAAACCAGGACTGCAGTAAGGTAAAGGAAGCAATTTAGGTAAAAAAAATGTTTCCTTTAGTGACCCTTTAAGCTTTGCTGTATGCAATGTACTGACAAGAAAAATGTTAACAGGAGGAGACAGCACAGCGATGACATTGCTAGTCTGCTACTACTCTTTCAGTGTCTAATCTCAGCTTTTGGGAACTATGCTATACTGCTTAACTAGAAGAGAAAAGTCACTGACCTAGACCTGTCTTGTAGGCCTGTGTAAATCTTAGGAGTGGATAGATAGAAATACAAATCCTTTGGCAGGTTAACATGTTTCCACATATGTATGCCATCTGTATATTTAGCTCTTTGATTCAAGTTCAGCTTTAAAAACGATATCCCGAATCGGATGACCAGTTTCTTGTCTAGAGACCATTCTGAATTCAGTAGTAAACAGGTAAGTGAACGACTTTACCAGTTCTCTGGATGAATCAGGTGAGCCTTTCACGCACAAAATGAATCAGGTGAGCCTTGCATGTGACTCATTACTTACTAGTTGATCCCAACTCAAAGCTAACCAGCCAAATTCATTGTAAATTCTGACTTGTACAAAACAATTCACTCATCCCTACTCATAATCCCAATCATCTGTTTATATGCAGATAAGAATGTTGGTTTGCCAGACAGCCATCTGAGTACAAGTAAATTGTTTTTTTAAATTTAGCCTTTTTCCAAGAAATGAGTACACCGATAATAGACAAACATGGCCAAACTGTAAGCCCAGTTTGTCAGCGGTGAATTAGTGTTTGTACAGTCTCGTTTTTTTTCTATATAAATAACAAACATGTTATACTTACCTGCTCTGTTGCAGTGGATTTTCACAGAGCAGCCCAGATCCTCCTCTTCTCGATCCCTCTTTTGTGCTCTTGGCCCCTCCCTCCTGTTGAGTCCCCCCACAACAAACAGATTGCTATGGGGGCACCCAAGCTGAGCTGTAGCTCCGCTGTGTCTCCATTCAGACATAGAGCTGTGGTTTGGCCCCGCTCCCTCTTTCTTCTGATTGGCTAACTTACATTGATTGACAGCGGGAGCAAATGGCGAAGCTTCTGTGTCTCTCAGTCAATCAGGCTAAGATGGCCATGACACTCGTGGACATCGCTGGACAGAGATGGTGCTCTGGTAAGTATTAGGGGGGCCCAGGGGGTCTACTGCACACAGAAGGAATTAAGATAAAAAACCTTCTCACTTTACAACCCATCATTCGACTGTTTCAGTCCACAAACTGGCAGTCACTATTAGGAGAAGACTTGTCAACATGGATCTATTTTATGAGTTTTGAAAATGTAGTCCACCAAAAACTGGTATTTGAAGCTTGTGGTTGTTTTAAGCAGGTGGAATTACTCAGTGGTCTTTCATATCTCTCAGCAGTTTTGACGAAACAATTGAGTTGTATGGTTTTCTAAGAGAAGATTTTAGTTGATGCCAACAGTTATGCCGCCTACACACGACCATTTTTCATGACGAGAAAAATGCGATTTTTTAAATTGGTCGTAAAAAACTGTCGTGTGCAGGCTCCAGAGCATTTTTCTCAACGAGAAAAATGGGCGTTAAACATTTAGAACCTGCTCTATTTTTTCTCGCCGTTTTTCACGTCGTGAAAAACGGTTGTGTGTATGCTTTAACGAAGGGGAAAAAACACGCATGCTCAGAAGCAAGTTATGAGATGGGAAAATTAGCATAAGCAGCCCAAAGGGTGGCGCAATTCGAATGGAACTTCCCCTTTATAGTGCCGTTGTACGCGTTGTACGTCACCGCACTTTGCTCGAGCCTTCTTTTTCAGGATCGTGTGTATGCAAGGCAGGCTTGAGAGGAATCACATTGAGAAAAAGGTATTTTTTTTCCATGACATGAATAATGGTCGTGTGTACGCGGCATTAGCATCATAAAGAAAACCACATCCCTATGTGATGGAATTCATTTGTGAAGGAAAGTACCCATTTACTTCCATTATATTTTCACATTTAGTGTGAATTTTATTCTGTATTTAAGGTTTAAATATAGAGGGCCAAACCTTGACAGGCTTTACACCAGAACACATAACATCTAAAAGAGAAAAAATGTGTAATTTTTGTGGACATGTAAATGTAACCTATGTATTTACTTCTCTGCGTTTAGTAGTACATGAAATACATTTAGTACAATGTAAATGAGGTGTTGCCCCCCCTATTTAAAATGTTCCTGCCACTTCTGAAGTACAAGTACAATCAAGTCTTTTGTGCGGTATAAAAGTGGTGTGCCATATTCTGCAGCCTAGATTTCCACACCAGAAGCTGCTGAGCTATAGCGAAAATCTATTTCATATGTAAACCCCACTTATCTTAAAACAATAACTCGTCTTGAGTAGCTAGGTAACCATGTACCATGTTGACACAGCACAGCTTGATTGTAGCAAATGACTTTTCAGATAACTTTTAAAATCAGGGTATTCAGAGAACTCAAGTTTACTCGTCACCATAGTGTAGGAGCAAGAGACCTAGCGCTTCAAAAATAAAGCCCCAACGCTTACTATAGACTCCTACGACATTGACTCCAACAGGGTTTCAGGGATAGAAGATATTCCTGTAATCATTTCACGTATTTAGAATTATATTTGTTGAACTCTAGGCAGATATAAATTACACAAATTCGTGCAGCTCTTTATTAATTAACACATAATTACATACTGTATATATCGTAATTATGGCTGTAAAGGTATCTGATTTGAACTATTATTAACCTCTTGTAATCCCTGTATAGCAGAGTTCAGATTGAAAAAGAAAAAGAGGTAGCACAAGGAGTCAGTCAGTTGTGCTGCAGTACTCATGTGTTATCAAGGAGCATGCGGATTGCTGATCACAGGCTTAGAGGGACAAGATCCTATAAAGGGGTTGTAAACCCTTGTGTTTTTTCACCTTAATGCATCCTATGCATTAAGGTGAAAAAACACTCCTGTCAGTGACCGGACCCCTAGCCCATCGTTTTACTTACCTGAGCCCCTTATTTTTCTCGGCGAAGACTTACTGTTCCTCTCTCCACAGGGTCCTGATTCTTGATTGGATAGATTGATGGCATTGCAGACATTGGTTCCCACTGCTGTCAATAAAATCCAATGACGCGGGCGCCGAAAATTCGGCATTCGTTTCAATGGACACAAATGCTGGACTTGGGAGCGCGCCCGCAAGGTAACCCCCCAGAAAAACGCTTCTTCCTACGTGAGCTGCTGGGGGACCCCAGAAGTCGAGGATCAGGGCCACACTGCACAGTGGAGGTAAGTATGACATGTTTGTCATTTAAAAAAAAAAAAAAAAGCTTTTTCAACCAGTTTTAGAGTAACCACTTTTGTGGGGGGAAAAAATAGCAACTAAAGAAAAAATAATATAGCGTATACAATTGCGACACAAGTCATATTGTAATTCAATGTTATTAAAAGTGACCTTTCCTTTTCAATGTGCAGCTGCTGTAATTTTCTGAAAATGCAATGCAATATGGCTACCTGGAGGTGTTCTGTACACAGACAGGCCCAGATTCGCAAAGGACTTACGACGGCGTATCTCCTGATACGCCGTCGTAAGTCCGAATGTGAGGCGTCGCATCTATGCGCCTGATTAATAGAATCAGATACACCTCACTGTTGCCAAGATACGACTGACGTAAGTCTCTTACGCCATCATATCTTGGGTGCATATTTACGCTGGCTGCAAGGGGCGCTTCCGTAGATTTACGCGTAGAATATGCAAATGAGGTAGATACACCGATTCACGAACGTACTTGCGCCCGCTACGCCGTTAGTCTTACGTCCGGCCTAAAGTTACCCCTGCTATATGAGGCGCAGCCAATGCAAAGTATGGACGTCGGAACAGCCGTCAAATTTTACGTTGATTATGTAAATCATACGTGAATAGGGCTGTGCGTAAGTTGCGTTCACGTAGTAGGCAGTGTTCGACGTATCTTAGGCATTCTATCCGACGCATGCGCACTGGGATACGTCCACGGACGGCGCATGCGCCGTTCGTTTGGCCCCTCATTTGCATGGGGTCACGGCTCATTTTAATACAACACGCCCACCTCTTCCAAATTTGAATTACGCGGGCTTACGCCGGCCAATTTACAATACGCCGCCTCAACTTATGGAGCAAGTGCTTTGTGAATACTGCACTTGCCTGTCTAAGTTCCGGCGGCGTAGCGTAAATAGGATACGCTACGCCCGCACAAAGATACGCCCAGATACGTGAATCTGGCCCACAGTGTATAGAACGGCCCCCAGAAAGATAATTTCCTGCTTGTGTAATTGGCTCACAGATTTTCCCAGAAGTCTGCACTAAGATACAAATCAGATTTCAGGCATCCCCTGCAGCAAAATTTTTTGGTGAGATACTCCCAATAGGAACACGTCCAAAGTTAGTTATGATAAGGTGATGTGATTATTATTTTTTTATGTGTATTGTTATATGTGAGTATTTGTTCTGTGTATGTCTGAATTTCATTGTATGATCTGTAATTGTAAAATGACAATATATTTTTTTTAATCCTTGAAAAATCTGTAGGGGCAATCCATATGAATAAAGTCATTTGGGTATTACTATTTAAATCTTGACTTTCACTTACTGAGATATAAAAGCAAGCATCTATAGCACAGCATACAATGCATTAAATATGGAAACAAATCTATTTTTAAGCCTCCATTCTCAATATACGAGTTCTCAGATTTCATGTGCCATAAAAAAATGCTAAATAATGCAAATGTAGTCTTGCAAGATCCTATTGCCCATCAAACTTGTATGAAGAAAGTCAGAGAATTAAAAATCTGTAATAAACAACCTTCATTTTTTTTAATTCATTAAGTTACTATGAAGAGTCACATTAGGACACGGAAATAACAAAGGCTGTGAATGTATTATCAGCCCTACCACGTGCCCACTGATGGGCTTTCTATTAATTCTCTCACTGCTGCGGGGACTAGTGACAAGCTCATTAGACCAAGTTCCATCTCTCCCTTACAGCGTTGGCTGCAAAGTAGCTAACTATTTATTTTACTCCTGAAAAGGGTTTGTGCTTTGGATTTAGCCAGCACTATAAAGGAATAAAAAGATTTAATAAATTAAAATCAGCTTCCGGTGAGAAAGTCTTAGAAAGCAATATTTAGGCTGGGTTCACACTTATGTGAATTGGATGTGGTAATTCGCATGACAGAAGAGTGTGACCGGCTCTCAATGGAGCCAGTTCACACATCTCCGGGATGGCCATGGAGCGCACGGCAGGGTCCTGTGCATCTTTGAATCAGTTTCAGGTCTGAATTCCGGCCGAAATTCAGACCTGAATTGGTGAATGGGGACGCACCGGCCCCCCTGCTGCAAGCCACCGCCACAGATAGTGTGAACCCAGCCTTAAAGGGTAAGTGTATGTATAAAAAAGAAGCCTTATCTTCCCCACCCCTAATCACTTCATCAAAATGTGTAATTCAATGAGCAGAGATTTTAGCTGGGCAACTAAAAATCTAAATAGCGCCACATCCCTAAATACATAGGAACATATAAAGGAGGACTTTTCGTGGGACTTTTAAGGCGCAAAAAATACAAAAATATATAGAAAAATATAAATTTAATACATTAAAAAATTAATTCAAGATGAATACATAGAATACATTCAATAAATAGATCTTAATATACAGACAAGTGGTGCAAACTGATTTAGTCTCTACATGTTTGTGTATCTCTTCAGCTCAATTTGGAAGATTGAAATTACCGTAAAACCTTGGATTGCGAGCATAATTGGTTCTGGAAACATGCTTGTAATCCAAAGCACTTGTATATCAAAGTGAATTTTCCCATAAGAAAAAATGGAAACTCAAATGATTTGTTCCACAGCCATTTATTCATAAGTCCTTCAGTGTATAGTCCATATACAAATATGATAGCAATGTGATAGGTTGTATAACCATAAAATGTCCATCCACAAATGGAAGCCTCCACAAGGGGATTAGAATAAAAATCCAGCAGGAGCTACATAGTATAAAAGAGAAGAGAGGTGCCACTAAGTGTAGCAATATGGTTACATTTAATGAAGGTACAACATTTAGCAACTCACATGGTTGAGGATAAAAGGAGGCACATCTAAGTATGCAAGCACCTGGGGTAAAGTGATCCACATAAACCATCCTCACCGCTATCAGTCTGTAATCGTGACGAGAAGACTACCCTGCAGTAGAGTGATCTGAAAGTGAGGCTTGAACCGCTTGTGGAAGGGACAACATCAATGGCGCGGAGGAGGACGGTCTATGTGGACAGCTTTACCCTGGATGTCTGCATACTTCGATGTGTCTGTTTTAATCTTCAACCATGTGAGTTTCTAAATGTTGTACCTTCATTAAATGCAACCATATTGCTACACTTGGAGGCGATTCTCTTCTATTTTATACTCAGTTGTGACATGACGCTACTCTTATAGCAGGACATCGCTTGTATATCAAGTCAAAATGTATTTAAAAAATTAGCTTGTCTTGCAAAACGCTCTCAAACCAAGGTTTTACTGTAATGTTAATTTGTCTCATGTACAAATCGTTATTTATTTTTTTAATTTGTAGTAATCATTTTAGTGATCTTCTACATAGTGCCTGTTATTAAAGTTTTCCTGAAGAAGCCTGTGAAACGGCGAAACATGTAGAGACTAAATCAGTTTGCACCACTTGTCTGTATATCAAGATCAATTTATTAAATGTATTCTATGTATTCATATTGAATGAATTTTTTATGTATTAAATTTATATTTTTCTATATATTTTTGTATTTTTTGCGCCTTAAAAGTCAAATGAAAAATACCCCTTTCTATGTTCTATGTACAGATGCCCTGCCACACTAGTACTAGATTCCAATTAGTTGATATTTCTACTGCATTTTGAGCTTACCATATTTTTATTTAATAAATCCATTATGAAACCTTAAAAAAATAAAAAAAATTCTACGTTTTTTTTTTACTAGGGAAACTAGACAAAATTTGTGAATATCCTAACTAGCAGTAATGCTTGTTTGCTGCTGTAAAATTAATAAAGGACATGTGTCTGTGAAAATCCAGCATTGTCTAGGTCTGCTGAAACAAGTGAACACAAAAATGAAAAATTCCCATAAGCAAACATACTTACTAGCTGGTTATATATGAAAATAATCTCATATACAAAACATATTTACTTTTTAGAGACTTCACTTTAGTTTATGTGCATCATTTTTTTGTCAATATAATATATTTAAATCAACCATACGCTAAAACATGAGTTCCTTCCTCCTACTAAAATGAAACAGATGAATATTAAGTTTAGTCTTTTTACTCACACAAAAGCTCCTTTGGGTTTATTTTTTCACCGGCTATGTTAACAATAGAAGTCCCTAAAAATCCGAGACATGTATCAAATTGTTAAGCTATACCTGTCATGGTTGGCATGACAATAGTCTTTGGGGAAAGGAAGTTGCAGGAGTATTAAAAATAGTTGCTTAAAAGCCCAGAAATGCATTATGGGAAGGTATAAATCTGGTGGTGATTAGTAATGATAGGAAATAAATATACTACGACCATTTTTTTCCTGCTCACTTCATTTACCATGGATATATTTATTATTACTTTATATATAAAAAACGTACACGTGCATTTTTATTGCTTCAACCATCATCAATAGCATGCAGCATGAGTTTAATGATAACAATAATATAAAAAGATCACACATATACAACCACAATAAGACAGCTAATAGAAAACGTAAGAAGTAAGTTCTCCCTTCATAAAGTTTGCATCTATAATGGCAACCTATTTGCCACCTGGCATATGGACTGCATTTATGCCACTGTATTGGATTTATCAAATTACATGCAAATTGGATTCTGCATACCACTGTCATGTTATTGTAGGAATTTAATGGACTTTCAATTGGATTTGTACAATGACAGTGTCTGCATCACAAGTACAATAAAAGTGTTGTTATGGGATCAATTTGATCCTACGCAGAGCTGTATGTTAAGATGCAAATATTACAATTGAAATGTTTAGAAGATACTCTCTGGTGACAATGACAGGTGCTCTAACAGCTGACTGAATTTTGCTAATTGATCATCCAACCAACTGACAATGTGTGACATGTAGCGGACTTGTGTCACACAGTAATCATTTCGGGAGCTGTTTAGGACTGCTAATACATTAGGAAGTAATTGCTCTCTTATCTGTCCCCTAGCTACAGTTGAGCCTTCCATAATGAACATGAATTTGTCAACTGTTCCCTAGCATTGACTTGAAAAGATCTTGTGCAGTCAACAAATTTAAAGCCCTAACTGAAACTTCAGTTTAAATTCACGAAATAAATTCCAGCTGCATCAAAACAGAGGTGTTTAACATCCTACCGTTTGTTCTCTTTAAAAAACAGCCACAGCAGAAAGCCTGTTCCTTGCCAGCATGCTGCAGAGAAGGAGTCTTGCTCCTTTGTGTGGAAGCAGTGGTCTCTGTAGAGGTCAGACCAGTGGCTGGTGCTCCATTATTTGGGGGCTGGGGTGGCAAACAAACCATCCGTCACCACCCCTTCAGTCAGTTGATCCCCCAGTCCCCCATTGCTCGCTCGTATGCCCAACAGCCCAGCACTTACCCCATCTAGATCGCGGGCAGCTTTGGCTCCTGCCTGCATCTGCTCCTCCTCAGTGGCTTCCCCTGTGTCTCCTGCTCCTCGGCAGCTTCCTCCTCGATGGCCAATAGGGTGGCTTCTCCTCTCAGCCAATAGGGTCTTTCTGATTGGCCAGGAGGAGAATCAGGAAGACAATAGCAAATATTAATTCGCCGTTGTTACACAACTGGGGGTGCTCGAGCCCGCCCTTTTTTGAAGCCAGTTAGAGCCTCGGGCTCTCATCATGTGCTTCCAAAAAAAAAAAACAATTGGAATCCATGCGCCCAGCACCCTGAATGTAGATTAGAGGCCTGGCATATGAATTAGGAGGGCGGCCCCCCTGCGCCCCTAATGGATGGACCGCTACTGGGTCTGACCCCTGCTAAGATAGACCTATATCTCACAATCAGCAAAGCTCACACTCCCTGCTGATTGGACAGCTTTAGCTCTGACATGTAGGACCTCTGTAGAAAGATCACTGCTTCCACACCGAGAGCAATGTGCCTTCTCTGCGGCATTCTGGCACATGACAGGTTTTCTTATTGAGGATGTGGCGCTTTCTAAAGGAAACAAACTTTTTCATGTCATTTGTTTTAACAATTTAAGGACCCAATCACGCCGATATACGTCGGCAGAATGGCACGGCTGGGCACAATCACGTACCTGTACATGTCTCTTTAAGCCCAGCCGTGGGGTCCCAGCTCACGACCCGGTCCGAAGCTTTGTGACCGCGCCCGCGGGACCCGCGGCCCCGATCGCCGCCGGTGTCCCGCGATCGGTCACCAGAGCTGAAGAACGGGGAGAGGTGTGTGTAAACACACCTTCCCGTTCTTCATTGTGGCAGTGTCAGTGATCGTCTCTTCCCTAAAAAAGGGAAAGACGATCACTGATGTCACACGTCCAGCCCCACCCCCTACAGTTAGAAACACATATGAGGTCACACTTAACCCCTACAGTGCCCCCTAGTGGTTAATTCCAAAACTGCAATTGTCATTTTCACAGTAAACAGTGCATTGTTATAGTACTTTTTGCTGTGAAAATGACAATGGTCCCAAAAATGTGTCAAAATTGTTCGATGTGTCTGCCATAATGTCGCAGTCACGAAAAAAAAATGCTGATCGCCGCCATTAGTAGTAATTTTTTTTTATAAAAATGCAATAAAACTATCCCCTATTTTGTAAACGCTATATATTTTGCGCAAACCAATCGATAATTGCTTATTGCAATTTTTTTTACCAATCCTAGGTAGAATGATTTGAATCAGCCTAAACTGAGGAAAAAAATATGTTTTTTTATATATTTTTGGGGGATATTTATTATAGCAAAAAGTAAAAAATATTGAATTTTTTTCAAAATTGTCGCTCTATTTTTGTTTATAGCACAAAAAATAAAAACTGCAGAGGTGATCAAATACCACCAAAAGAAAGCTCTATTTGTGGGAAAAAAGGACACTAATTTTGTTTGGGAGCCACGTTGCACTACCGCGCAATTGTCAGTTAAAGCAACGCAGTGCCGAATTGCAAAAAGGGGCAAGGTCGTTAACTTGCATAATGGTCCGGGTCTTAAGTGGTTAATGCAACTGGAATGTATTTAGCTTATTTAGGCAGACAGGCTTTTTTTCTCGGAAAGTCCGGCCATGTGTAACCTCCATCTGACTTTTTTTCTCGGAAGTCCGACGGACCTTAGATAGAGAACCTTTTCTATCTTTCCGCTGGACTTCCGACGCACTCATGGCGGACTTTTGCAGGGTCAAAAGTCTGACCATGTGTACATGACATTATAGAGAGCATCCTCTTGCTTTCAACCCACTTTCTCTTGTGTCTACAGGACAGTAAGTGAAGGTGATTCTTCCCTGTGAGGCACAGAGAGCATCCCATGTGCCTGCCAGAATGTTCACACCATCAGAGATATACAGTATTGGTCTCACTACTGCTTCTGCTTACTGTATTCAATTGATGGCATCACCAGGGGGCCAGGTCTCTGAACAGCGATAGCTTGCATCTCCAATAGTATGGCAGCTGCATAATGTAACAAGTTTGATGAAAGGGCGTGCCTAGGCAAAAGAGCACCCTCATTTTAGGTCAGCTTTGAAAAGGCTGCGATGCTAATGCTCAGTGAAATGTCTTTTATCCAACACAAATGCTCCACACACACACCATTTCTAACTAGTTGAAGTGTATTGCTGAGCACAGACTCCATTTCATATTCATTACTTGCTCCATCATTTGTAATTACTGCACACACTATCTCCCACATTGTATTATTTATGAAGTCAAGTGCCTTCTACTTTCCTTTAAGCTATAAGTCAGTTTTTAATGTCATCCATTATGTAGCTTAGATCTAAAAAGAGTTCAGCAATACGTCGGTACTGAGAACTTACACTAGCCTTTGAAATCAGTTGTTTCAATTACTTTCTCATCTAGTGCATATAAAGCAGAGGAGGAAAGCAGAAACGGCCAAAGGTTATCACTGGTTGGGCTTTGTTTGTTTCTGGGAAGGCACTTGCCTGTAAAAGTTGCGGAGGTGTAACGTAAATAGGATACGTTACGCCCGCACAAAGATACGCCATTGTACGTGAATCTGGGCCTCAAAGCTTTAAAAATAAATGTAGATTTACATATATCCAAAATATCATGATGTTGTTAAGTAGTAATCCATTTTATGAAGGTTCTACCTGTGGTTAGGACTTAATAAGGCGGCCTTGTGGGGACATTGTGGAACTGTACTTGTTAGTGCCTGTTAGTGTACTTGTTAGTGCCTGTGATACAGACAGGAGCCGAGGTCATGTAAAATCAGCATTAAAGTGGTGCTCCAGACTTAGAAGCAAGCAGAGCACTTGCACAGGTAACACTTTGTAATCCGTGGCCAGACTTCTTATACTGTTGACACTAATGCACTGTAGACACAAATTATGTTAGAGAACACCTCTCCCTCTTGGTATGTAGAATTTTCAAGCTGATACCGTGGAGCTTGTACCAGTCTCCACCAACTCAGCAGTCCCATCACCTCCCTCCCCTCATACCCATACTCCATGCTTGTTCTCTTTCCCCTTCTACATGCTGCAAGGTCAGTCCCAGTATGTGGAGAACCGTTTACTAGTGAAAGGACAGAGCATCGTAAACCTTCATTACCAGAGTATCTGTCACCTCTGGCATGTCACCAGTTCCCTGGCTGGTTGGTTGCTTCAGCAGTTGACAACAAACATGTTAGTTTTTAGCAACAGCAATATAGCCTCCTTAGGACAGCTTCTCTGTGCATTAGACCAATGTACTGTATCTTTTCTAACTTCTTTTCAGTCCCCTGTTGTAAACCCTGTTCTTTTAAAAAGCCTTACATGAACCCCTTTAGAGACTCCTGACCAGGCAATATAGATGAACAATGAAGATCTTTTTACTGACTAGTTAAAAGATATTTCAACAGTACTTGATAACATCTCCATCACATTCCTCACAAAGTTCTCTGATTGCCCCCTGAGCTAGTCAACCATGTTTAAGTAGTAAGTCCATGCAAGAGATTATTTTTTCAGTGCAAGATTCCATAACTAGCAGTAATCAACATGAGGTAGCAACAATCCAGGAAAGGAAGTACTTACATGACTGGCAGAATAAGTCCACGTAAAGTCATAAGTCCTATACCATACTGGGAACCCCAACTAGGCTTCCCCCAAGGGGGGCTACCTTTTGGCAGATTTTCTCCCTGACCCCACTCTAGGGCATAATGAGCCCCTGTTTATATGGTATGACCTGTACAGGGCGTAAGCTCCTGAAAATATCAGGAAAACCTGTTCAGCAGCAACCCTTCCTTCTCAGGAACCACCAACCCAACAGATCAACCCAGGACCCAGCATTTTAGCAAACGACTTTCACACTTATTTAAAGAGGGTCAAACCCAGGGCACATATCTAGCTGCAGAAAACACACAGAACCTTTCGAAGTGCTTGTTTACAACTGATGGGTTTAGTACTGCTTTAAATGTTTCTTCTTACAGAATGCTAATATGGTAAATCAACTTTTTGAACAGCTCTAACGAATAATGATAATAGAGCACCATTGCTGAATGTTATAGCTAAGCTGTTACAAATAACAGGATTAACTATAGAGGAATGTAGCAAGCTCTGTGACTTTCCTCCAGGCTGCCTGATTATCAGGTAGGAGAACCTCTGTGCCAGCTCCCTATGGGGAACTTCCCTCTTAATAGATCATTAGTTGAACATTAGCTAAACATTTCACAATTGACACTACCTGTCACAAGGCAGACAGCAGTTTAAACCTAGTGTTACATGAAGCATTTATTTGACATGCCAGAGGGCAAACGCGTTTTTCGCGAAATGTAAACACCTGCCAAAATGGTGTCACAGATTTAATGTCTGGCACTGCTGATAAGCTTCCATGCATTGCATGCAAAGATTAATCGCATATATCCCCCCAGCCATAGGACATGCATATTAAATTTATGTCTAGTACAAAAACAGGTAGCACTGTACTGCAAAGGAATATGGAAGGTTTCTTAGCATGGAACAATCTGCTACAAAATAATATAACAACAAGAGTAATCTCTGTTTGCAATTCTAAGCACTAAGTCAGTACACGTGAGAATACAACTAGCCATTTGCTAGGAATATGTTTGTTTGGTGGTTAATCTTGTTGTCCAGTGAACTCCTGGGATGGAGTTTCACTGACTGCTAGTATGTCCTAATTACCCTTTCACATATGTTCTACCACTTCATTATTGGCTCTGCCATGTTTGTCCTCAACTCTGTTACTATTGTTGGTAAAAGCTGAACCATATTTGTGATATGTTTGTATATCTTATCTGTGCTGTAATGGGTTCCTCTCTCACTTCCTGGACTATGTCTGTAATAAAGCAATTGGTTTTATAATTTTCAGGGTCAGGGACGGATGTGAAGGGACATATGCTACACTGCACTACATGTTGTCACTAGTTAAGGTGCACTTAAAGTAAAATACATTTCTGGTATTGGATCGGGTGTGAAAGTATTAAAACCCCCCTCAGGTTTTATTTCTAAACCAACTACTGAATTAGACCTTGTCCTGTTATTAAAATTTAACCACAGGTTAAATAAAATCTTTTGCCCAGACTTTCCGTTCCTTCGCCCAGACCTTTTGCTCTGAATTTTCTTTTTTGCCATCTGTGTCCCATTGTGGAGATTTCCCTTAACTTCCTGTCCCAAATGTGGGCTCAGCCCTTCCTTCTCTGTGCTGGCAGCTCAGCTGTCAGCTAATTGCCAGCTCTCATCTCTCCACAGTGATCCACCTGTTGATGATCTTGTTCATCAGCTCTGCCTACTTAAAGCCTTCCAGTTCATTTGCTCTTTGCCTTCGCCGGTGTTAACACCACAAGAGACTTTCTCCTGTGTTCCTGTTGAAGACCTGCTTGACTACTTTCCCTCTGGCTACAGATCCTACTTGCTGAACTACTACCTTTATCCCTGGCTCTTGGACATTGGCTTGGCCGACTACCCGATCCAATTACTGAACCCTGGCTATGTTTTGACTACACTTATTCTGTTTACCTTTTTATTTTTATTATTAAACAAGTGTGATTTAACTGTACTTCTGTCTCAGTTTGATTCATGGTTCCTGACACCAAAGCAGGACGTGAAAAGAAATCTCCCCAATGTGAGGGAATCCCTGGGTGTCACCAGACCTAGTGTCTCCATTGGAAGATTTAATCTCTAAAATTTGGGTTTTTCTTTGACTTTTATTCTTGATAATGGCAAACAAGACAAACAGAGAAGGTGAATCTCACTAACAGGGGCACAGGCAGCAATAAAAACCCGGCAGGTGTTCTAATCCCTGTCCGCTCTATCCAAAAGACAGGTGTAAGGCATGTGACAAAAGCTGAGTGGAGACCTTACATGCAAATCATTTTATGAACTTATGCTATAGATCTGTTAATTTTTGTTGATTATATTCAATGGCAGGAACATTGATGTGTTATTACTTAAAGTCTCTTCTAAATGATTCTGCACATGTCTGCTAACCCACAAAAAACAGAGCGATAGACGCTCCAGCACTGGCTCCGTTCCAGAAGCTGGTAAATAAGTGGTGCAGCACATCATCCATTTCTCTATAGCTTATCTCCATGACAACATCTCCTCCAGACATTTTTGAAAAATTATGAAACACGTCAGAATCCTCTAATACTTGTTCCTTAATGGTATATTTGTACTTGAAGCCATACATATAATGCTAATTGGATTTGTGAATTATTTTGCTCTTAAACAGAACTTTGCTGCCAGTTGGAGTTCGGCAAGAAATAAGTCATAAAGATTTTATAAAAGCAAGCTTTTATATGAGGATTAAAATAAAAAAATAAGTACAGGATTAATCATGGTGACATTTTTTTATAAGCGTTCCTAGGACTTTACAAATTCTAATAAATAATACATCAAATGTAGCTAAGGAGATGTAAAGAAGTACTGGCCTATGAGAAAGGTTTCGTATGCTTGTCAAGTTTGACCATGAATACTCTTTTTATCTAGGATACATTCTTAAATATACACGTAGTTATTGGGTTATAGCGTATACATATTTTTCAATTACCTGCCATCCTGATTAAGAGAGCAATTTGGATGTTGGTAACCATAAATAATGCAACCACAAAGGATTTTCAGCTGGTCCCACATCAGTGGTAAAGTGGGAAAGTGCCAAGGAGCAGTAGGCATGTTATGTAGCCTTCTCTTTGTGACTCCTGAAACCTACATTAACCTGAACCTTGCATATTTTTTTCCAACCATAAAATTTTGGATGTAGACATGCTGCCAGTGCTGATCCATCACTTGGTGATGGAGCTCTGTCCCAACAGATGCAAATGTACAGCAATAGAACTCAATTCTAAACTAAAGAATTAAAATTAGGCATGTGCATTTCGTTTCGTTCCGAATCGAAATTCGGACGAATTTTTCATTATTCGGACATTCGGATGCATACGAATTCCCGAATTGCAATATTAATGAATTTACCGAATCCGAACGAACGTTTTCGATTCCGAATCGAAAACCCGCGGACGAAATTCGATCGGAATTCGATTTTTTTTTTTCGAATTCCGATCGAATTTCGTCCGCGGGTTTTCGATTTGGAATTCGAATTTTTTTTTTTTTTTTCGAATTCCGATCTAATTTCAAAATCATATTCGAAGAGAGAATTTTCGAATTCGACCGGATTTTTCGAAATTCGGTCAAAAACGAACGAGTTCCGAAAACGAATTTAACACATGTAATGAACCTAACTTAACGAAATTAATTAAATAACGAATTAAAACGAAACGAAACGAAATTTTCCCTTTTGCACATGCCTAAAATTGCAGTTTAAAAAACATATATGGGTGTGGTTTTATGTGGCACAGGTTGGTATTATTGTCCATTAAAGCCCTGTCAGACCATGTAGCCAGTTTGATGCCCTGAGTTTTCCCTCCTGCAGCTAGGCAAAACATATACTGTATTTGCTGGCGTATAAGACTACCTTTTACACTTACATTTTTTTTCCAAAAAGCAGGGGTCATCTTATACGCCGGGTCAGCTGCTCGGATGCCTGCTGGATGTGCGGTAATACTGTATGTAGCTTCGGCTACATACAGTATAAACCGCTTAGCCAATCTTGGTGAGCGATGTATTCAAATGAATACAGAGCCTGCTCGGATTGGAGTAACAACCTCTGCCAATCCGAGCAGGCTACATACAGTAGCCTGCTCGGATTGGCATTAAGAGTCTGAGAGACGTGGGCTAATGATGTCACAGCCTCTGCCAATCCAAGCAGGCTTTGTATTTATTAATAGAATACATCACTCGCTGTGATTGGCTCCAGCTCCAGCAAGAAGGAAGAAGAATATGGCTCCAGAAGGAAGAAATATGAAGTGTCGGATACCTCGGAAGGGGGAACATCTTATACGGTGAGTACAGGCAAAAAATCTTAAAAAACTGTAAAATTAGGGGGTCGTCTTATACACCTGTTCGCCTTATACACCGGCAAATACGGTAGTATAATCCGGACCTGATTGATTCCTAGTGCTGATCCTCTCTCTTTGCCAATTTTAGTCATACTGTACAGGGGACTTCAGGAAGTTGATACCAAGCCAAAATCAGGTTCTTACATTAGCTGCATTTAAAATGCAATTAACGATTAATTAATAAATATTTTAATTATTTAGAATTATTGCCATTTTTGCTGTCTGCCTGCCTTAGCTTTAAGCTGCAGCATTCTGGTTGCTTTTAACCTGCATAGTGTAGAGGAGGTACAGCTTTTAGTTCTAGCTGCAAAATTGCTTGGCTATGAGCTAATAGGTTAAAACACAGGCTGCCATTACAGAAAGACCTAGATGACATTAAACGAGACAGGAACTGACAGGCTCCAAACTCATACAGCTTAATATTTGTAGTATAAAATCTTGACAGTTGTTATGAACTACTCTCCCACTACTCAGTAGTCACTTACTTAACTAAAGGCTCCATCACATAACCACGTTTTTTTTTGTTCTATTCAGCAACCTGTGGCTCTCTAGATTAAACATAGAAAAAAACCATACAGAACTATAGGACCAATGCATATATACATGTGTGTGTGTGTGTATATATAAATCGGAGGTGGTTAGTATACTGTATATCTAACTTGGGGTTTGCTCCATAGAAAAGAATACCAACATAGTACTATAACAACTATATACTATAACAACCTCCGTATGGTCTGTGAGGTTAGCACTTGATCACAGACAATGACGAGTTTTGTCTTCTACACTTTGTTGCATAATCATAAAGGTTACAGTGGATGTAAACCCGATTCATGAAATTTGAGCTGGGCACATATATCTGCAGTATTTTGTTATCTCTCTTTAATGAGCTAAGTCCCGTAGCTCTCTCCTGAACCGTTCCTCTGTAACTCCTGACAAATTCTCAGATTTTTTAGACAAAAGCAGAATGAATTTTCTGTCCGGGGAGGTTGCTAAAATAGATTAGCTGAGAGCAGGTCCTATTCCAAAACACCTCTAAAAGTCTCTGCCTATGATGAGAGGGGGTGTGTGCTTTTCCTCCAATCAGCAATGTTAGCTATTTTGGCTGTATGCCCAGACATCACACTCTGTGTTAACCAGGAAGAGAAAATTTCCTAACACGATCTCAACTTTTTAAAAACAGTATATAAATGTGAAGACAGCAGATATAAATGTAAAACCTATGTAGGGAGATTGGTTTCACCCCTGTGTATCATCTGAGGCTGTTCACTTCCCTGGGTGTATGGAGGGTTTACATCCACTTTAACAATAGCAACACTGATCATTATCTACTTCCATGCATCCATGTCACCTTAAATTTATAAATGCAAATGAAAATTTATGTTACACTGACTATTTGTCATGTCCATTAAAACATAGCTGCTCTAGAAATACTTTCAGATGAATGATTTTTTCAAAGCCTGATTTACAAAATGTGTTTAGAACAAATCGTCAAGGGCATCCACTTACAGGTGAGCCTGTAATGAAAAGAGTTAAGGCCATTACATTTTATCTTGTATGTGGATTGAAGACTTTGAAAGAAATTGCTTGGAAATGTCACCAAGATTGTGCACTCTGTTAAAGAGCATCAATAGTGCTAATGGGCACTATCGCTCAGAAAAACACGTTTAACGGACGAATAACTGCAAGTTACTGTTCGTGGCACGTAATCTGCACAGATAGAAAGGCTGGATTTGAGAGGACGCACTACACAGAACACACTAGTCAAATCACACAGACGGCACAATATGACATTTTTGTAAGTATTCTGTTGCTATGGAGACTATACAAACACTCCTACACAAAGAGTCGCAGGCTGGTTGGCAATAATCTTAATGTGGAAAACCACTTGAAAGCTTTGTAGCATGTCTCTGTTCAACAGATGAACAGCATTAGGTCGAATGAGGGGGAGAAGAAAAAGGCAAAACCGTCCCTTGAAATATAAGCTGCAGCCAAAGCGAAAGAAAAGGAAACTGTCATTTAGGACACTTACATGTCTACATGAAACAACCACAAAACGATTTCTTTACAGCCCCCATAACTTTTATTGTAATTCATGTCCAAATTTACTTTGTGGGGTTAGGCCTTGCAGAGGAACGACTAGAACAGTGTGCAGTATCATATATCGCAATGAAATACTGGGAACTACATCTACATTGAGGGCTGTCTGCTTAAAACAGCAATGAGTCCCCCCATGGTAAGGCTGGATCAATGTACAGTACATGTATAAAATAAAAGTAGATTAGTGGATTATGGGAAATAATGTAAAAGTATCTATATGTGATGGTTCAGCTGCTTTATCTTCCAGTAGACTATTTTCTTGGCTGTGGCTGAACAACTACAATGATAAGTTGTATATAGGCCAGTGACATACAGGGCTAGATTCAGATAGGTTAGCGGATCTTTAGATCCGCGTAACCTATCTGATTTACGTTACGCCGCCACTATTTTTTTAAGCAAGTGCTTTATTCAGAAAGCACTTGCCTCTAAAGTTGCGGCAGGGTATCGTAAATCCCCCGGCGGAATTAAAATTCCGCGGCTAGGGGGCGTGTACTATTTAAATCAGGCGCGTCCCCGCGTCGATCGAACAGCGCATGCGCCGTCCGCAAATTTTCCCAGCGTGCATTGCTCCAAATGACGTCGCAAGGACGTCATTGGTTTCGACGTTAACGTAAATTACGTCCGGCCGTATTCGCGAACGACTTACGCAAACGACGTAAAAAATTCAAAACTCGGCGCGGGAACGACTGCCATACTTAACATAGGATACGCCGCACTTACAGGGGTAACTTTCCACCGGAAAAAGCCGAACGCAAACGACGTAAAAAAAAGCGCCGGGCGGTCGTTCGTTTCTGAATCGGCGTAAATGCTCAATTGCATATTCAACGGGTAAAAGATATGGAAGCGCCACCTAGCGGCCGGCCTGGAATTGCAGCCTAAGATCCGACGGTGTAAGTCACTTACACCTGTCGGATCTTAGGCATATTTATGCGTAACCTGATTCTATGAATCAGGCGCATAGATACGACGGCCGGACTCAGAGATACGACGGCGTATCAGGAGATACGCCGTCGTACCTTCTTTCTGAATCTGGCCCACACTGTTCTCTTCAGAATTGGGGTGGTGGAGTTCTGCATTTAAAGCTTCATGGATGTTCTGACAGAATTGAATGATAGTTATATTGCAAGCTGCTCTACTGCCCTGTGGAGTACCAATACTTTTCCTGGGAGAGTCATCTTGTATTGAGTAAAAGGATGAGAGCACCAAGCCATAGGGATTGGTTCAGAAATTTATTTTTATGCATCAAAATAAAAAAGTCGGCTAACATATTTTGGGTGTCTTATACAGATGCCCTTTCATCAGGGCGTTGGCTTAGACCCCTTTCATACTGGGGCGGCTTTCAGGCGCTATTGCACTAAAAATAGTGCATGCAAACCAACCTGAAACAGCGGCTGCTGTTTCTCCAGTGTGAAAGCCCGAGGGCGGTGCGCTAGCAGGAACGCTCCAAAAGTCCTGCTAGCCACATCTTTGGAGCGGTGAAGGAGAGGTGTGTTTACCGCTCCTCCACCGCTCATTCCCATTGAAAGCAAGGGAAACCGTGGCTATACTGCCGGCAATGCGCCCCTGTAGCGGGCGGTATTAACCTTTTTTCGGCCACAAGCAGGGATTAAAACCGCACCGCTAGTGACCGAAAACCCCCCAAATTCTGACGGTAAAGCGCCGCTAAAAATAGCGGTGCTTTACTGCCACCGCACCTCCCACCCCAGTGTGAAAGGGGCCTTATTGTGCAGGAGTAATCTGGACAGTTGATTAATCCTGGGTTTTAGTTCTTTATAAATAGAAATTTTAAGCATGTTCAGGAAAAATGTGTTTTAGAATTGGGGTGTTGGAGTGCTGAATTTAAAGCTTCATGGAGCTTGATTGTTATATTGCGGCAGCTCTCTACTGTCCTGTGGAGCTCCAATAGGTTTCCTGGGAGAGTCATCTTGTATTGATTAAAAGGATGAAAGCACCAAGCAATAGGGATTGATTCAGAAATTAATTATATGTATCGGAAAAAAAAGTCAGCCAACACATTTCAGGTGTCTTACACAGATGCCCCTTCATCAGGGCGTTGGTTTATTGTGCTGGAGCAATCTGGACAGTTGGTTAACCCTGGGTTTTAGTTCTTTATATATATTAATTTGAAGCATGTTCAGTAAAGTTGTGTGGAAGCTTGCCAGACCATTGTTCAGCAAGCTTCAAATTTTTGTTTAACAAAAATAATTTAACACAAGACAAACTATGGACACTGAACTGCTTCTGATGACGTCAGGACCTTAGACTGGTTGAGCGTAGGAGAGAGGGAACAAAACAGGGAGCTGTGTAGCAATGGAATAGGAGTGGAGGGTAAGATAACTTGATCAACTTTTCTGTGTCCCCTAGACTTAAAGGAGCAATTAACCCTTGCAGCATTGACAAATCTTTCCTGTAAAGTTTATGGATACATTCACAGCATACCAATGCAATGTGCGTGCATAAATAGTATTTCCTTTACAAAATCAGCATTCCTCAATAAAGTTAACATGAGAAAGACAAAGAATCTATCAGTGTCCTTTTGCCAGATAAGACAGAGATGGCCATAGAAAAAGGCTACAGACAGATACAGTTAGAAACATACTTATATGCTATAATGATGAATATCTCTATATTATGTGGAGCAGACAGGATCTCCCACTTGACTGGCTATAGGAAATTTCCTCCCTTATTTAAATGCACACAGGGCCAACGAAGAGAGACAGGAGTCTGGTGAAGTATGTGAGCTATCCCGTGGGGATTTCAGGAGCTGCTAACACTGCCAACGAAACTAACTAAACAGAAACATGTTATCCAAATATAATGAGTCCCTGGAAACCCTGAGCCAAAATACACAAAAAAAAAAAAAAGCAGAAGCCGCGACAAATGAATGTCTGCATGTCATGGACAGTTTAACTGCAAGGTGAGAACATGGGCTCATGTAGCAGCAGAGAACTAGGAATGCACACCTGTACACATCTCTAGCCTCGTACACACAACCGGTTTTCCTGCCAGGAAAACTGCCAAGAGAGCTTTTGGCCGGGAAAACCGGCCGTGTGTATGCTTCCTCGCAGTTTTCCTGGGAAACTGCCGGGAATCCCGGCGGGAAAATAGAGAACCTGCTCTCTATTTCCCCCCCCCCCCGGGATTCCTGGCGGTTTTAAACCCGTCAGTTTTCCTATGGGGAAACACTTCGAGGGAGCATACACATGGCCGGGTTTCTCGGCCAAAGCTCTCCCTGCAATTTTCCAGACGGGAAAACCTCTCGTGTGTACATGGGGAAAGTTACCGAGCAGGTTCTCGGTTTTCCCGTTGGGATTCCCAGGGGACTTTATACCACCGGGAATCCCGGTCATGTGTACAGGGCTTAATTCTCAAATCCTGCTGCCAAACTAGCAAATTAGTCACAGAGCTATAGTCACGTTAGCATACCCATATTGACACCACTAAATTTGGCCTGGGCATCGAAGCTTTAATAAACTCTGGTCAGGAAAGGGTTAAGCAATCTATATACTATGTACAGTATAAATGAACTTACTGAAACTGGATCTTCTCAGCTCATCTATATTGGTTAGTGTTTTTCTTTGTGGCATTTCTTTACTTTCAATAAACAATACTGATCATGGTTTAGGCAGATGTGGGCTGCCTTTCAAGCACTGTGGCTACATAGGAAAAACAGCTAAATACACAAATGATTCCTGTAAGTGTGAAATACCGAACCTGCCAAACTACAGCCAATGAAAGTTCTACTCCAGACACCATTGCCTGCCACTATTCAAGATTCTGACCATTTTATTTTCTCCATTCTCTTTTTATTTCCTTTATAGCTTAGTCAGGATTGTGATTGGATAGAGAAAGAACAGGAGTTCAATAAAGATGTCAACTCTACATTTTCTCCCCCAATAAGCAAACTCAATTTTCACTGCACTGTGCAATACAGTAAAGTCTGGTTGGCTAACCGTGCTCTGTGTTGGGAGCATGTGGCTCAATGGAAAAAAAAGCCCAGTCCAGTGAGGCTACATATACACGTACTGTTGGTAGGAAGGGGTTAAACAGATTCTTCTAATGAAGACATTCATATCCATATACACAGCCAAACTGTTAAAAATTATTTTGTTGGGCATATAATGATGTTGTTATTTAAATGATACTGCGATAATTATACAATACGCTGTAACAGTAAAGGTAATTAACCGTAATTTGTAATTTGTGTTACATCCTGTTCATTATTTATGTACAATCTACTTAGATGGGCATGTAAACAGTTTTCAAAATTTAGGCGGATGTTGCATATCAAAAATATTGTAACTTATTTGTTAAAGGTTTTTATGAAACACTATTTGCATTTAAATTCGATGCATTGGTATTTCTAGCTGAGAGACAGTTATTTTATATACAGCTTTCAACGCCGAGAACAAATGTAAATTAAAAAGTGTCAAGTCAGTTTGCTGTAGCAAAACCCAGTCTTAAAATTCAAGATGGCATAACAATTTTGGACAGTGAAAGGATGAAAAAAATGCACTGGTGTAAATGCTGGCTGACATTGACCAGGAATCCCTGTATGGTGTGTACAGCCGGCCATAGAAGTGAATGGCTGACGGTGTACTTCCTTGAACGTGCATACATGCTGATGCTCTGGTGCACTCTGGGTATAAACACCAGCTTATGTGTATTCTCCAAATATTCCGTGCTCAGGGAATACATCATATGCGCAAATGCATGTTTATGCTGATGCCCCAAAGTGTACTTCTGAGTATAAAGCCTTGTTACATACGATCGGATTATCCAACGGGAATTGTGTGATGACAGGCTGTTGTCAGAAAATCCGATCATTTGTATGCTCCACCGGACAATTGTTGTCAGATTTTCTGCAGACAAATGTTGGATAGCACGCCGCCGGCGCACTCGTGAGACCCGGTCCTGTGCTCCAGGAACAAGCCCGCGGGACCCGCGGAACCGATCGCCACTGGTGTCCCGCGATCAGGTCACAGAGCTGAAGAACGGGGAGCGGTAAGTGTAAACAAACCTCTCCCCATGATTCCTAGTGAGCCTGTCACTGATCGTCTGTTCCCTGTCTTAGGGAACGATGATCAGTGATGTTACACACCCAGCCACGCCCCCTACAGTAAGAAACACACATTAGGGAACACTTAACCCCTTTAGCACCCCCTACAGGTTAACCCCTTCACTGCCAGTGTAATTTTCATAGTAATCAGTTCATTTTTATAGCACCGTTTGCTATAAAAATGACAATGGTCCCAAAATAGTGTAAAAAGTGTCTGATGTGTCCACAATAATATCGCAGTCACGATAAAAATCGCTAATCACCGCCATTACTAGTAAAAAATGAATTATTACTAAAAATGCCATAAAACTATCCCCTATTTTGTAGACGCTATAACTTTTGCGCAAACCAATCAATAAACGCTTATTGCGATATTTTTACCAAAAATATGTAATATGTAGAAAATATGTAGAAGAATACGTATCGGCCTAAACTGAGGAAAACAATTTTTTTTATATATTTTTGGGGGATATTTATTATAGCAAAAAGTAAAAAATATTGAATTTTTTTTCAAAAGTGTCGCTCTAGTTTTGTTTATAGCGCAAAAAAATAAAAACCGCAGAGGTGATCAAATACCACCAAAAGAAAGCTCTATTTGTGGGGAAAACAATTTTGTTTGGGAGCCACGTCACACGACTGTGCAATTGTCAGTTAAAGCGACGCAGTGCCGAATCGCAAAAAGGGGCCTGGTCCTTTAGCTGCATAATGGTCCGGGGCTTAAGTGGTTAATATGTATTCCTCTATTCCAATAAATATTAATTCAAGTCTGAAACATTCCTAGTAACCGGTACCATGAAGAGGAGAGCAGTAACATCATATGCATGTGACACATTATGTTATATATTTGTCATAAAAGGTAATGAGTAGTGTTTTAATGAAGGCTTTCCTGTGCTATGGGGATATGTCTTGATAAATAATTAGGTATAAAAAGTTAGTTGTTTATCTTTATGGGAGGCATCAGCAAAGTTTGATGAAATGGAGCAGATAATACAATGGATGTCCTTTGAAAGATAATTATCACTCCAATGTGGCCATAAATGTTGGAATATAACCAAGTAAAAACAGATTTGGTTAAATAACTGGAAAACTAGACTGCACTTTGGCCTCTCACAACTGTTCTTGTATATGTAAAATATAATCAGGGACATTTTTCAAGCAAATTAACAACACAGACAGATGCCAGACAGATGATTCTGCAGCTAGTGACAAATCATTAGTGGTATGATCGCTAAAGAGTCTGTCCCTATGGAATCGCTTCCTCTGTAGCCAGATGTAGGACTGCTAGCAGCAGAGTTGCCCATCTAACATCAGCCTTGGATGCACGTTAGGCTATCTCTCACTAAGGTAGCAGGATAAAAAACTGCCCCAATTCCCCCATCCACACATTCAAGTTAGGTAGGGGAATCACTCCTGCTGAGCTATTGTATTCTGACAATGGGAAGACTTCCCCACTGTCAGGCCGCGTACACACGGTCGATCCAAACCGATGAGAATCCGTTTTCGGTTCACCGCTTGAACCATCAGTTCAAAAACCGATCGGGTCAGAACGCGGTGACGTAAAACACACGACGTGCTGAAAAAAACGAAGTTCAATGCTTCCAAGCATGCGTCGACTTGATTCTGAGCATGCGCGGGTTTTGAACCGATGCTTTTGTGTACTAACCATCGGTTTGGACCTATCGGGCAGCCGTCCATCGGTTCAATTTTAAAGCAAGTTCTAAAATTTTGGACCGAAGGACAACGGACCGATGGGCCGTACACACGGTCGGTTTGGACCGATGAAACTGGACTTCAGTCCGTTTTCATCGGTTTGGACCAACCGTGTGTACGCGGCCTCAGAGTACACTGATCACTACTGCTGGTTATAGCTAGTTAATGCTGGGACCGCTGATCAAATGGAATTTATCCAACTGACTGGTCGTACAGAAGTTGATCGATAGATTAACTTCTGTACAACTAGGGTGCCTATACATATATTGAAATTTGTACGCCCCCTGCTGAACTGGCCAAATTTTGATTGATGCTTTAGTTGGTTTAAGCTGGAGATTTTCCCCATTTAACAATATTCAGCTTCCAGTAAACAGAGAAGACCTAGCTTCTGTTGGACAGAAGCTGCGTCTAATAATCTCAGTCTCAGCTTCCAGTAAACAAAGAAGACCTAGCTTCTGTTGGACAGAAGCTGGGTCTAATAATCTCAGTCTCAGCTTCCATTGAACAGAGAAGGCTAAACACAGACCAAAGATCGCTCTGCACTCTTGTGACCCGTTTTCAGCAGACAGCAAGCTGAAGCCCACGCTCCAGTGAGGGGGGGGGGGCAAGAGCAGAGAGCTGTGACTGACAGTCATCAGCTCTCTGCTCAAGGAGCTATGAGAACCGAGTGATCAGCATTGTTTGATTGCTCCATTCTCAGTCTTAGAGCCGGCGGGGGACAGATGCAGCATCGGACTGATCCAGCATTCACCTAGGTAAGTATGATTCTGCAAAAAAAAAAGAAAAACCTATACTTTCCTTTTAAAGCGGTTGTAAACCCTTACATATACACAGTGAAGTGGCTGGCCTCAGGTGACACACAGATGAAACAAATCCTTCTACATCAATTGTACCTGTTTATTTACAGCCGTCTTTCCTCTACATTCATTTAAAGTGCAGAATTTACGCAGAATCTCTCAGCTTTGAAAAGCAGGGGACTGAGAGCTAAAGTTACATCAATGAGGAGAGCTCTGAGAGTTGATTGAAGGGAACTGACACACCTGAGTTTCTCGGCAAAAACCAGCACTTGCTGGGAGAAATTTTTTTGCAGAGGAAATCGGTCGTGTGTAAATTTTCGTCGAGGAAACTGTCGAGAAACTCGACGAGCCAAAAAGAGAGCATGTTCTCTATTTCCTTGACGGGAATGGAGAAAATTGACTTGTCGAGTTCCTCGATAGCCTAACAAGGAACTCAACGAGGAAAACGATGTGTTTCGCCCATCGAGTTTCTCGGTCGTGTGTACGAGGCTTCAGAATTGTTATTATAGAAGTTAGAACTGTATTAAAAACAGAACTAAACCCTCCTTGGCTGTAAACTATCCTTTACAGCCAAGAAGGCTGCCATCTTAGCCTCTGTTTTATCTTCAGCTGTCAGGGTGCTGCACATGTGAGCTATTTTGAAAGAAACCTTTTGATGAATTGACGGTTCAGATGAGAGCAGAGCCAATTTTCACAGTTATCATTCACGACATGCCTTGAATGTAACTAAGAAACAGTTTAACCAACGACTTAGTTCTGCTTTAAGTATAGCTCATCAAACGGCTATGCTAACTGAAGGGAGGTTCATGGGTACCAACTATTCTTCTTTCATTGCCTAGCTCACAGAAAAAAGCACATCTGTAATCTGATTGGTTCCTAAGGCAACAAAGGCTTCTCAAGTTTCATTTATCATAGAAATGCTTTTCACATTGTGCACAGGAGAGGTGTGACAAACTGCAGTTTAACCTTCTTTTCACAATGTTCAAAACTTTACTGAATAATGCAAGGGCTGTGAATGGAAAGTGCCAAAGAATATTGAGCCCAGCAAGCTAGGGAGAAATTCCTCAGGCAGTCTAAATGCTGTCAGACATTTAGTAACAACTGATAGCTATCTGATGACCATCTTTGGCCCTCATGGACCAAACTAAAGCTTGAGAAAACTTCAGTGATAAGCCTGCATTAGGCTGTAAAACCAAGCTTTATTGGTGTTATTACAGCTGTACTTGAAGGCTCAGAAGTTCATAGCTGCAAGTATCAAGGCACCAGCAGAAGCTGGCCATACACTGGCTGAATTAAAAAAGTCCTCCATCCATATAAAGTGTGGATAAACAAACAGGGCCGCCATCAGGGGGGTACAGGCATTACACCTGTAAGGGACCCGATGGTCCCCAGGGGCCCGGTCGCCCCCTCCCCCGTTTTTTTTGGAGATCTTTTCTTCGTTTGAACCCCCACCTTTAGAAACTTGTAGCAGGTTACCCCCGCCCCTGTTTTTATTTAAAATTTAAATAAAAATCGTCTTACTTTAGCAACTCGCGGCAAGACAGAGAAGAGAAGACTTGATTTTGTTTTGTTCGTCAGCACCCACCCCCTGTCCCACTTATCATCTCGCGGCAGGAAAGAGAAGAGATGACACTTTCGTTACCACAACCCCCCACCCCGCTTATCATCTCGCGGCAGGAGAGAGGAGGGCCCCCCCAGTTCTCTGCTCCAGGAGGGCCCTGCCTAAGGCTGTCTAAGGGGCCCCAAAATTTGTGATGGATGCCCTGTGGACAAGTATCACATGGAGCCTATTGTATTCTGACCCTTGATTGCCATAATCCTTTCGGCACAAAGTGCATGTTTTCCCGGTGCTCCTCTGTCACCATACTGCAATACTAACAAGACAAAGATGTGATTGACCCCCAAAGCCCACATATATTCAGTGTATTTACTGAATAAAATATGTCAGTGGCATCAAAAGGAGGAGTGAAAGAATCGTCTTAATATGCAATTTAAAGGTAAAAATGTGACATTTCAGAAAATGTCAGACTAAAATAAATAGAGAGGCTCCGAAATGGGCATGTTATGAGAATTTCTATATGTGCAGAGCTCTATGATATACCTTTTGCTTATCTGAAAAAAGGATGAAAGGTTCATTATACCAGTTTTGACACGTACTGCGTGAGACATGCTGAGAACACAGAAGTATCTACATTTTAATAAGGAAATAGGAGATGTATAATTCATCTGAGCACCTCATCTCAATACCAGTATACCCATGCTTTACGACACTAATTATAATCATTAGAAGGAAAAATTATGACGGTTATTTACATATTGTCTTGATACAAAAACCACTAAATAGTCACTCAAAGCAAAGTTCATCCAAGTGCAATAGGAAAGATCTACTTTCCAAGTTTGGTGTAATTGTTGCACTGAAAACACATCGCTTTCATCTTTTAAAAGTAGTCTATAGTTCAATCATTTAATTTTTATATACGCAAGCCCACCAGGGACCTTACTTTCAGGAAGGTTTGTTTACTTTGAGAAAAAATGCTTTCCATTACAATTAGGCTCTTCCAATTGACAGACAAGAGGATTGGGATTCATTAAATAAATATATATATTTATATATATATATATATACAGTGGAACCTCAGATTGCGAGTAACGCGGTTAACGAGCGTTTTGCATTACGAACACTGTATTTTAAAAAATCGTTACTCAGTTTGCGAGTGTTGTTTCGCAAAAGGAGCACGATTCAGGCCAAAGCAGTGTGCAGTACCGCTTTTTGGCCTGAGGTGGGGAGGCACCGGAGCCGAGCAGAGCTGAACGTCGCCGAAAGCAGCCGAACGTCGCCGAATGGCACCATTCGGAAATGCATGGAAAGACCTGAGGACAGCACGGCTGACCTCGGCAAATCTCGGGTAGGAAGTCTTTCCGAGGTCAGCTGAAGTGTCCTTGGGCCTTTTCGGACGTTTCCGAGGCTCTCCAGCGCCCCCCGCCTCTGGAGATGGTGCAATTCTAGCTATACAACTTAAACTGCTAAAATTGTATTAGCTGTGAAACACTTTCAGTAGCTAACTTTGGCAAGGGGAAGACCCACTTCTCCACACTGCGTTCATCTGGAAGCTTCCTTGTTTTAGGTATAGAACAAGTCTTTTCTACAGTAGTGTCTGTTTTAGTAGTCAACATATTCATAATAAAGCATATACAGGGTCTAGGCTGGTTTGCTTAGCAATGTTCACTGAACGTTCACTGAACTTAGTAAATAAGGGGAAACTGTTTACTTTGAATACCCTATTGTGTGCAAGCAAAATAAAATTGTTTGCTTGTAAATGGTTGGATGATTGAGGGGGATACTTACCATGTACATGGTTGGATGATTGAAGGGAACACTTCACAAAGTCACTTTGCACAGAGAATAGTCTTTAGTAACTCAACCGTGTTTTGCTTTCAGTACTAAAGTAGATATCATTCCTGTTTTTTAACGCCTGCTATGACAGTCTGCTCACTCCTATTTGATGACGAAAAAGAAGAACCCAGTTCTGACATTATTCTAACAAATTCTAGCAAATTCTTGAGACGTTTCCTCAAGGTGAAGAGAGGGATATACTTATTATTAAAGGTAGTGGTTTATTTTAAAATTTAGTATGAAAAATAAAATATTGATATATAAAGTAAAAATAACAAGTTCCTAAATAAAAAACAAATGTCCTAACTTCCCTGGCAATAATCAATCACTACTGATTATGCAAATAGTTCAGTTGTTGGTGGGATACAATGGATAGAGTTTAACAGATATGATAAATATTAGAATCTGAAGAACCAAAAAAAAAAAGAAATTGTAAGAAAACTTAACATAATTATTATAATAATTATTATTATGACTGCTATCCAGTTTTGTGTTTTTATACACTGAAACATAATTTAATTGGTTCACATCCAGAACAGAGCATCTCATGTTACATACTTCATCTGCAAAACAGCATGATTTCCTTAAAAGTAAAATAGTCCAAATTAACAAAAGCGCTGCTGATATACACATAGCCGAGTGTACTGTTTACTCGGCTAGGCTCGGCTCCACTCGCAGTCATGCCCAGTCCCGCCATTGGACCTGTGTTATGTCCATCATAGGAGCCTGGCCAAGGGGCGGGAATGGGTGGGACTGCGAGAGGAGCCGAGTACACAGGACATCCGGCTCTGTCTATCTCGGCGGCGGTAATTTTAAACGATAATGCTGCTGGGCAAGGCTGCAATGACACTGGGCAAGGCTGCAAATGACACTGGGCAAGGCTTCAAATGACAATGGGCAAGGCTTCAAATGACAATGGGCAAGGCTGCAAATGACACTGGGCAAAGCTTCAAATGACACTGTGCAAGGCTGCAAATGACACTGGGCAAGGCTGCATTGATGGGTATTTAAATGTAAGTTTTTTTCCTTAAACTTCTCTCCTAACAGTTTTTTTCCTTAAAATTCCCTCCTAAACTTGGGATGCGTGTTATACGTCGGTGCGTGATATACGCCGATAAATACGGTATATATTTTATTTTTTAAAGTTTGGATATAGCAACACAATTCATAAAGAAGTAAAATAGTCCAAATTAACAAAAGCGCAGCTGATATACACATAACCGAGTGTACTGTTTACTCGGCTAGGCTCGGCTCCACTCGCAGTCATGCCCAGTCCCGCCATTGGACCTGTGTTATGTCCATCATAGGAGCCTGGCCAAGGGGCGGGACTGAGTAAGACTGCGAGAGAAGCCGAGTACACAGGACATCCAGTGATCTGCCGAGCTGGTTCCAGCTATCGTGGAAGTTCCAGCGCAGGTGCAATCTGATGTGCTGAGATGGTTCCGGCTAACGGGAAAGTTCCTTCAAGGACTGCACAGGCGCAAACTTGCTGACGGAAATCTCCGAACCTCGGCCGGCATCCAGGGCGACGTGGATTTTGAGGTAAGTGGCCAGTCGGCCTCACAACCTCGCTCCGCTCGCTCGGGCCTCCTGGCTCTTATTTTAACATCCTCCAATCCACGGGGATGTTAAAGAATGAGCCTGGATGCTGGGCGAGGTTCGGAGATTTCCGTCGGCAAGTTTGCGCCTGCGCAGTCATTGAAGGAACTTCCCCGTTAGGGGAACATTAAGGACAAGTGACCGACTCTGTCTATCTCGGCGGCGGTAATTTTAAACGATAATGCTGCTGGGCAAGGCTGCAATGACACTGGGCAAGGCTGCAAATGACACTGGGCAAGGCTTCAAATGACACTGGGCAAGGCTTCAAATGACACTGGGCAAGGCTTCAAATGACAATGGGCAAGGCTGCAAATGACACTGGGCAAGGCTTCAAATGACACTGGGCAAGGCTGCAAATGACACTGGGCAAGGCTGCAGATGGACACTAATAAGGCTGCATTACTCATCTCTCCTAAAAGTTTTTTTCCTTAAAATTCCCTCCTACACTTGGGGTGCGTGTTATACGCCGGTGCGTGATATACGCCGATAAATAGGGTATATATTTTATTTTTTAAAGTTTGGATATAGCGACACAATTCATAAAGAAAAATAACAGTTCTCTAAATAAAAGATTTCAGGTCATGCTATTTTTGTGGCCATTTCAGAAGAGGAAAAAAAAAAAAAACATTAGTCCAAATACAATAGAAAACATCCTATCTGAAGTTCAATGATATAAAATGAAGTACTATTTTTTCCATGACTATACTGTAACGATGACTGCTATGATTAGGTTAATTAAAGTAATTAATGAGTACATATTGCAGGCTCTTACTCAGGCCAAAAGGATATTGTAAATAATCAATATAGACTAAACAAGAGAGACAGCATAATAGAATCAGTCACCGTATTTCTGGCTGTAACCATCATTCTGTTGCAGACCTATTTCTGAATGTTTTAGCAGAATAATTAGTTTATGTTTTTCAGTCTAGCAGAACGCACTCTGGAATGACAGCTCAAGGGCATTCGACATATGAAGCAACATGGTAAGTGTTAATGCAGTGAAAATATTAGATAACAGTACTGTGCTTTTTAACAACTGCCAAGCATCCATAATATACTGTATTACTGTATATCTGTATTTATAAATGTCTATTGAGAGAAAGAAAGGATTGAGAGGGAGAGAAAGGAAAGAAAGTGTTGTTCCCTGCCCAGGATAAGCTGGCAGCTGCTTTTGGTGCCATTAGGCCGTGGATGGCAGGTTGGCAAGGGTGACAACACTTAGCAGACCACCGATTATGGCTCCCTGGCTCAATGAACGCTATGGTGGTTACAGTGAGAGTAAAAAGAAGAAGTTACATTCCCATTTTTACAGCAATTGCCAGACACCACTGAAGTTGCCTTTTAGTGAGCCTGACTCCTGAGATCCGAGGTGTATTGACAATGTGCGTATGGCTGAAGTATACTTAGGGGGCAAACTAACTATTTTAATTCTCACCCAGAAAGCCATACAACCTAGAAACAGCCTAGAGGTTACAGTACACATTTTGACTCACTGACTACTTGCTAGAGGTTACTGCACATTCCTACCACATTCTTACCACTCACTGTTCGGTTGCTAGAAGTTACTGCGCATTATTACTGCTCACTGATTAGTTGCTAGAGGTTACAGCACATAATTTCTGCTCACTGATTAGTTGCTAGAGGTTACAGGACATCATTTCTGCTCACCTATTGGTTGCTAGAGGTTACTGCACATCATTATCGCTCACTGATTGGTTTCTAGAGGTTACTGCACATTATTACTGCTCACTGATTGGTTGCAATAGATTATAGCAGATCACTACTGTTCATCCCACACCTTTACCACCACTGTACCCCATCCCACACCTGCACTCGCCACTTATATTGCCCGCAATTACTTTGGTACTCACAGTTCACATATCTTTAATCCGCAGTTGAACCTCCCAGCACCATGGCAATACATAATAAAAATAATCTGTGCTATTGAGGAGGGGGCGGGTCCAGGGCATGGTTTTCTGCAGGCTCCTTGCAGGCCTGCCTACTGTTCCCCACACTAAAAGGGATTCAATCCAGCCATGACTTCAATTTCCGGTCACCGTGGTGACCAGGGCAGATAGTAAAGAGACATGCTGAAGATTACTGAAAATCGGGACCCAGCCTGCCAGACACAGACATTCCAGAGCAATTGACCAATTAGCGGAACTGTCCCAGGACTCTTAGTAAGTATGCTATTTACAGGCAACACAGGCTCAAGGGGCAGCTTCTATGGGCCCCACAACAAAGACTGGGCTCAGGGAAGCTGCCCCTTTATCACCACATTAAAGATGGCCCTGGTTTTAAAACAATTTTTTTCCAGATGATCCTCTTTCCCATTCGGCCTAGTTTCTCCTGGATAAATCAATTTGTGCTAACCATATGCATTGTGATAACAACAAGAAATTGTGCAGTGAACACATCTACAGTATTTCTGCATACTGTACTGTTACCACAATCCTGCACAGGACATATTAAAGTATATGTAAGCAAGATCACTAAAATCTCATATAACCTTTAATGGGTTGATGACATTTTAAAAGTAATTTTTTATATTTTATTAAAATAATCCCTGGTGATCCTGACATTAAGATCCTTGTTTAAGCACTTCCTGTTGTAGAGTGAAAATGCTTTGTCCCTACCCCAAATGTGTATCACTAGAGACTAAAGGCGCTGTCTCAACACATTTTATGCAGTCAAGGTCTACTGTTGTCACCATCGGCAAACTGGCTCCAAGACATGCCCTAACTGAAACGCTTGTAGACAGAAAGTGGTTGCAAAGAGTCTGCAGGGGATCAACAGCAATAAAATGCAAATCAGATAAACAGAATTTAGAGAAAGTTTTCTATGAAAAAAGTTCACTTTAAAGTCTTTGCTGACCTCCATGAATTTTATTTTGTGAAATGAACCTAAAAATACACAAAGAAAAAAACACAAGGCAAGTGAGAAAAACACATACAACAGCACAAGTTGTCTGTTTCTGTTTCAAGTGATTTCTTTTTTTTTTTTTTTCTCTACAAGAACATCTGCAAGCTGGCGTTCCATAGCCGCCGAAGGGCACAGTAGAGGTTATATCTGCTGAGTGCCACTACTTTCAGGTCCCTGGAGAAACACTGCAGCAGAGTATTTTCCCCTGGATCAGGGAAACCCTGTCATTCAGCATTCAAGGAACGTCTTTACGGCAGACTTGCATATGTGATCATTTTTCATCCTCCATCAAATGCTATTCATAGTGCCATCTTAGTTTTTTTTGTGTGTCTCTTTCCACTCTGTCTACTTGTGATGAGCTAGCAGAGAGTCCTTCATCCATGTCTGCTGTATTCTACATACCAATATCCTGGTGGGCTCTAGTTTAAAACAATGCTACACAGATGGCTACTATATACGTTATATATGTATACACACACATAAACACCAATATATATATATATATATATATATATATATATATATATATATATATATATATATATATATATATATATATATATATATATATACACAAGCAGAAATGAGCCTAATTTTGCACTTTCCAGCTTTAATAAATAAACTACATTGTGTACTTAAAAGTGGGGTATGCCTGTATATATATATATATATATATATATATATATATATATATATATATATATATATATATATATATATATATATAAATATATATATATATATATATATATATATAGATATATATATATATATACACACACACACTATATTGCCTAAAGTATTGGGATGCCTGCCTTTACACGCACATGAAATTTGATGGCATCCCAGTCTTAGTCCGTAGGGTTCAATAATAAGTTGGCCCCCCCTTTGCAGCTATAACAGCTTTAACTCTTCTGGGAAGGCTGTCCACAAGGTTTAGGAGTGCGTCTATGGGATTCTTTTACCATTCTTCCAGAAGTGCATTTACGAGGTCAGACACTGATGTTGGACAAGAAGGCGTGACTCGCATTCTCTGCTCTAATTCATCCCAAAGGTGTTATATCTGGTTAAGGTCAGAACTCTGTGCAGGCCAGTCAAGTTTATTCACCCCTAACTCGCTCATCCATGTCTTTATTGACCTTGATTTGTGCACTGGTCCAAATTATTTGGTGGAGGGGGGATTATGGTGTGGGGTTGTTTTTCAGGGGATGGGCTTGAACCCTTAGTTCCAGTGAAGGGAACTCTTAAGATGTCAGCATCCCCAGACATTTTGGACAATTTCATGCTCCCAATTTTGGACTTATAGTTTGGGGATGGCCCCTTCCTGTCCCAACAGGACTGTGCACCAGTGTACAAAGCAAGGTTCATAAATACATGGGCTTTTCTTTCACTTCAAGTTTTGGGGCAAATGTAAAACTGCAAGAAGGGGGACTTATCTGGGGTGGGATTTAGTCTAGGCAGTGTTCCCCAAAACTTTGGGAACACTGTATAGTTAATTTTTCACACTTACAGATAAATTACTGTAAGTGCCCTATAGATACATACGGTATATCAGGGTTTGACAAATTTGCCTGGAATCTAGGAGCCAGCTAAAAAAGTTAGGAGCCAGAAAACGCGCCCCGTTCCGACGAGCTCGCACGCAGAAGCGAACGCATACGTGAGTAGCGCCCGCATATGTAAACGGTATTCAAACCACACGTGAGGTATCGCCGCGATCGTTAGAGCGAGAGCAATAATTCTAGCTCTAGACCTCCTCTGTAACTCAAAACATGCAACCTGTAGATTTTTTTAAACGTCGCCTATGGAGATTTTAAAGGGTAAAAGTTTGTCGCCATTCCACGAGCGGACACAATTTTGAAGCGTGACATGTTGGGTATCAATTTACTCGGCGTAACATTATCTTTCACAATAAAAAAAAAATTGGGATAACTTTACTGTTGTCTTATTTTTTAATTAAAAAAAAGTGTATTTTTTCCCCAAAAAAGTGTGCTTGTAAGACCGCAGCACAAAAAAGACGTGACAGAAAGTATTGCAATGATCACCATTTTATTCTCTAGGGTGTTAGAATAAAAAATATATATAATGTTTGGGGGTTCTACTTACAGGGAAGGAGATGGCAGTGAAAATAGTGAAAGATTACACATTAGAAAGCTGTTTAACTTGAAATGCCAACAGCCACCACCAGATGGCACTAGTTCACAGAAGGTCACAGCTCACAGAAGGAAGAGCTTGGGACTTCACAAGGCCGCAAAGCCACGGCCTCAATTACCGGCTGTCGCGGGCCCGCGGCAATTACGCGGTGGGTGAGTTGGGGGCGTACGGAGACACAGGATCCTGTGCCTCCGTGCGCCCCCACCTCCCCTGCCGCACGCAGAGCCGTGCCAGAGTTTTCACTCTCCAATTTTAGTAAATCAACCCCTCATTGATAGGTTCTGTTTGCTGCTGTTGGTATTAGGTCCCTCCCTATCTTTAAGCTCTACCTAGACAAGATCATTTTGTCTCATGATAGCAAAGGCTCTGATAGTGTATTTTGGTTCCTAGTAGACTTACTGCTAGATGTTGTCTAAAATGTTTACACAACTTCCTTTGTAAAATATAAGGACACCAGAAGTCACCTTGGAGATCAATAGACAATATACTGAAATCCATTACCTATATGACCTATAATACTCACGATTGTATTAATAAAAAATAAAGACATTAGAAGTCACCTTAGGATTCCATGACCCAAATATATGATATTCAACTTTGTAACCTTGCACATGACCATAAAACATCTAAATGCTTCCTGACCTCATGCATTCATAATTTGCAAGACCTATATTTAAGTGATGCTTTTCCATTAACAGCTGTTTCCAATAGGTACAGTATCTTTTGTAACAGGTGCATGACCCATCGATGGCTACTAAAAGCAATGTACTGAGACACCCACATGACATTATATAGTGTAATACTTCTCTACATTATAGAAGAGTTACTAAGTTACTATGACACGTCATAGAAAAGTTTCCAATCTTGCTGATTTGACAAGACCATAAATTATTACTGTCGCCTTTTACCATTGTTTTAATTTTAGACTTGAATTTTAGACACCCACCACAGGTTGTTTAGTGCAGCGATATGAAAGCAAGTTTTATTCATCACTAACCCCATGTCTTGGGAAATGTTACAGTCTGAGACACTTTAAAAAGAAAACAAGTGCTTTTCACATTTCAGCTCTAGGAGGTAAATTATCAGGCTAATACTTTGGAATTATAAGATGAAAGCATGTTGTCTGCGCAAGCAATTCATAGTCCTTGCCGCTTAAGTGGGTTTGCTCATTTACTCCTGTGAAAAGACACTGGGTAAAAGCAATTTGACAGCTTGTTTGAATGACTTAAAGTAGCAGAAATCAATGGCCACAATAGGAAACATGTAGGTGAAACATATTTGGTATTGTTACTGTGGGGTTTAATTTTTTTTTTGTTTAAAAAATGTCAAAAAATCGAAATATTCATTATTATTTCAGTAAATCTTATTCTATAAAGGTGGGTTTCCTGCACCCCTATGCGTAGTGCTTCCAAGATTAGTTCACTTAGGGGTTTTAAGATTAAAAAAGCAGCAAAAACAGACAAAAACAACTTTGCAAATGAAATAATTTGATCAATCCTGGATTAATTAAAAATAATAATAATAAGTGCATGCTTAGGTCACCAAGGGAATGGGGCACCACAGAGTTATTTCCCCAAATTATCATGTTCTTACTCTTAACTCTATCATTCACACTTTTAACTTTACTCAAATTTGTTGTAATTGTCTTTATCTGCCCTGTTCCACTTTATTCTGTATTGTTTTTTTGACAAGGTTGACTACAAGCTTGGTTTGATACAATATTTGATACTTTTGGGGTTGATTTACTAAAACTGAAGAGTGCACAATCTGGTGCAGATGTGATTTGTAGCCAATCAGCTTCTAATTTCAGCTTATTCAATTAAGCTTTGGGGCAAAAAAATCCTGGAAGCTGATTGGTTTCTATGTAGATCTGTACCATATTTTAAACTCTCCAGCTTTAATAGATCAACCCTATTGTGTCTTATAACATTTGGGAGGATATTTAAGAGGAATTAAAAAAAGTTTTGATAAAAAAATTACATTTTGAAATTATTCTTTAAATTATTACTTTTATTGTTTTCATGCATGTCTCACCTGAATTTACTGTCGTGTTACTATAGAAACAAGGTACACATTTGTTTCTGTCAACTGTGCTGTTTATTGAAACACTAAAATGATATTGCTGATACAAACATAGTGTAGTTATTTACAATTAAAAGATTTTTTGGGGGGTATTTTTTAAATATGACACTGCAAACAGTGAAAAAAAAAACATACAGGCATACCCCACCTTTAAGTACACAATGGGGTTTATTTACTAAAGCTGGAAAGCCCAAATTCATGCTCACTTCTGCATAGAAACCAATGAGCTTCTAACCCCATCTTGTTCAATTAAGCCTGGTATTAAAACCTGGAAGCTCATTAGTTTTTATGCAGAAGTGAGCCTAATTTTGCACTTTCCAGCTTTAATAAATAAACTACATTGTGTACTTAAAAGTGGGGTATGCCTGTATTGGGGATAAGAAATATGAATAAGGGATTGATCATGAGTTAAATAGGAAAGAATTTTTAAGATTTTTTTTTTTTCATTTTGCAGGACTGTTGTAGCTGAAGTCACATGCCAGGAAAAGCTCGTCATCTGTACATCTGCAACTAATTACAACATAACAAAAAAGTTAGGCTGTATCTATCAACGATCACTGTAGCAAGTTCCAGCTTACTTCTGGCTGACATTAAAAATGAATTTTTAAGAGGTGTCTATTGAAAGGGTAGATAGTGAATTATTTTTGTTGGGAGGCAAAAAAAGCAAATAATATGAAAACTACTGATTTATAAGGAAAACAAATTTGTAATGTTAGAGCAACTTTTTTTTTATTAAAAAATGACTGCACACCTATGCACTATTTCATTTTGGTGACATTTTTTATGTGAGATATATTTTAAAGCCAGTTAAAAGCACTAACATCTCACGAAGGCTTTAATCTACAGTACCGTTGAGGGTGGTTGGATGTGCAGGCATGAACCAACATTCAAAGCACCAGTCTCCTAAGTCCTGAATAAGCATTCCAACCATGCTCTGACAACTTTGCACATGTATCTCCAATTAGTGAAGAAGTAGGAACAAGAAAGCAAAACAAACAGGCCCTACTAGAGAAGCCTATCTTGTGCAAGACAACATTGACAATCAAGACATGTTTTCTAACCTGCAACAGTGAGAAAACGCATCATGGCAAAAAGTAGATTCTGAAGCAGGATTTACTGAAGTGCCATATAAACAAAAAAGTTACACCAACATTTTGAGAGCACAATTGCCCTCTTTTTCCAGGTGACAGATTCTTTAAGAGACCGTTACCATGAAAAAGACCACCAAGCATTCTGTCTGTCACCTTGAAAAATGGTAACATCCGTGCTCTCAAAACTTTAGTGTAACTCACGTATATGGGACTTCAGTAAATCCTGCTTTGGAATCAACTTGGTTTGCTGGTTTTCTCTTCATTGCTACATTTTGTACAATACAACCATAAAGCCCTGTGCCCACCCTCCACAAGGGCTACCTATGGATGTCTATGCGATATGGAGTGATGAATTGTTAATTTTTTCTAACCTGTCCAAATAATGTTCTCTGAAAAGATTTATGCTGCGTACACACGATCATGTTTTTGCCCGACCAAAAGCACATTGGAATTCTCACGGAATTCTATATTTAAACTCCGATGGAATTCATCAGAATTTCCATTGGAATTTCTCCGATGGGGCATACACACGGTCGGAATTTCCGATGGAAAAAGTCTGTCTGAGTTTTTCCATCGGAAATTCAGATTGTGTGTACGGGGCTTTAGGGAGGTGGGTATCTGCCTGGTACCATGTGCATGAGATCATTATTTGACCCACCCAAAGAAAGCTGGATGGGGAAACTGTCATCATACTTTATCATCCAAGTCGTTGTAAGAAGTAATGATAAAGTAGAAAGTGAATTAATTCGTAGAAAGCAATTGTGGGGTTAGACCATTTAAAGGTGCTTTTTAGGAATGTTCAATTAAACCTACTATATAAAAAGTTCAGTGAAAGCCCACAGGGCAAACATCTAACACAATACTGTTAAACTTTAAAGGATTCCATCAAAGCAGAATTCAATTTAACCCCCCTGGCGGTATTCCCGAGTCTGGCTCGGGGTAAGATTTCAGTACCAAAAGCGGTATCCCCGAGCCAGACTCGGGATTGCCTCGCAGTGTCCACAGGTATGGTTTACTTACCTTGTCCCTGGATCCTGCGATACCTCCCCGCTGTGTGAGCGAGCGGCATCCTCGCTCGATTCACACAGTGCCTGTGTGCCGCCAATCTCCGTTCCCTGTGACGTTACGACGCATGGGGGCGGAGAATGGTGCCAAATTCAAAAAAGTAAATAAACACATTACATACAGTATACTGGAATCTTACAGATTATAGTACTGTATGTAAAAAATACACATCCCCTTTGTCCCTAGTGGTCTGCCCAGTGCCCTACATGTACTTTTGTATAATAACAACTGTTCTTTCTGCCTGCAAACTGTAGATTGTCCATAGCAACCAAAAAGAGTCCCTTTATGTCAAAAGTGGTTTTAGAGCAGCTAGAAAACAGCGATAATAAATTATAATCACTTGCAGAATTAAGCGATAGCGATTTGTGGGGAAATTCGTCATAAAAAAATAAAAGTAATGACAGCAACAATTCTGCAACTGAGCACATTTCAGTGTTTTTGATTTGATTACATTACTGAATAATATTTATTATAATTATATTATTATTTGTTATAATTATTTATAGTTATTTATTATATTATAATTTATGATTTTGTTTTTCAAACTTTATCATACCCGAGATGTCTACTAGACTCTTGTTTGGACAGATTTAAGTGAGTTATTCCTAAGAATTGCAGGCCTACAATGTAAAACGCAAAATAATGGTACCGCTTTCAGCACCTAAAACCATAAAGAATTATACCGCCAGGGAGGTTAACCAATTTAATATTTTGCTGGTTTTTTTTTTAAACTACATTTAAAAAAAAAATGTAGGCACTACATTTTCTAATTTTCAAATCAATCTTCTGTCGTAAAACAGTTATTTCGGGTCTATGAATTCTTGTTACAACAAAACAATGTAAATGTCAAGAAAATTAAGTATTAATTATGCATAAGATGGAACTCATTGACACACATTTCCAATTCATTAAGTTCCTATTAGAGAGGTTTGTCACAGTTAATGCCTACCCAAATAGGTAAAATTATGTACACTCATTTAAAGCTATGTTATTTATAATAATTCTGACACCGCTTTTTATGTTACTTGATACTGAAGGTACCATTTATATTCCTTATCATTTGACGTAAAATAGGCTTTAAAATGAAGTTTTGATTTGAAATGGGTTAAGAGTTGATGCCAATTTAACCAATCTACCTACAATAGGTCAAACTCCCATTATACATTTGTTGGTAAATTTCTTTGTAACTGACCTATCAAAAAAGCTTATTTTGTAAGGACATACATATATATTTGTAAATTATTAAGGTTTGGGTATCCTGAATTGATTGATTCATTATTCACTACTTCATGTACCTCAAAGTTGGAAAAAGGGTCACATGACCTATACCCAGTTCTACTGCACATTTCCAAGAGCTAGGTAGCAAGGCAGAAAGGACTACAAAGGTGAGTATCAGTGTGCTTGTGTCCCCTTCCCATGGTATGGCTCCTTCCATCTGCCCCAATGTTATCACCAGATAACCAGAATGTACCAGAATGTATGGTAAGGGTCACAGGCATCTGGGACTCCCAGAAGTGTTGAAAGCTGAAGACTTTGCTCCAGGCTGTGGTACTGGAAAACAGGGAAGTTTGGATTCCCATCAACCTGACAGGTGGTAAGTAATAATTGGCTTTTAATTTTGTTTTGGGAAGCGATAGAGTCACTTTAATGAGGCAGTAGCCCATATCATGGCTTACCTTTTAGACAAGATCCATCAAATCTGGGACCCATGAATTTTCACTAATTTCCACCATTACTCAGTCCACATTGCTGTGAGGCTATAATCCCACTGAAATCTAAACTGGTCTTTATTCATTTAGTCCATATGTACATTTCCTAACATGCATCTCACTATAATTACTGACAACGGAGTATAATATTGTGTTCATTCTTTACCCCAAATAATGTTCAGAATCTGTCATGATTCATTGTATAATTAATTTAACAATGTACAGAAGTCCCATGTCTGCATCATGTACATTTTCTTTTCTTCTCTAAATAAACAGATTTGAGGTTGAAAATAAATAAATAAAATTGATGGTATTTTGCATAAACATGTATAATGCCCTAGTATAAGCAACATTTAAAAAATTGTGCTTATAATTCTTAAATAAAGGAATGTTATTTTGTTTTCTTAAATGTTGCTTTTATCGTTTAAATAAAGGGGTTTAAGAGCCGGTTCACACTGGGGCGACTTGCGATCCGACTTCATGTCGCCTCAAGTCGTCCCAAGTCGTGCTGTAGAGAAAAACAATGGAAGTGAATGGGAGCGGTGTTAATACACACGACTCAAGGCGATCCGACTTCAGAAAAGGTTCCTGTACTACTTCAATCCGACTTGTAGGCGATTTGTACCCATTGATTTCAATGGAAGTCGCCTCAGAAGTCGGATCACTGTCTTATCTGAAGCTACTTTCCAGGAAGATAACATACATTTCTCAGGCAAATCTCTCCTGCCCCCCTCCCTCTCCCAGAGCTGATTGTTGTTTTATTGGCCACTGGAAAGTCTCCTGTCCTGGAGACGACTTCAAGTCGTGTTGTAAATCGCCCCAGATCGCCCTGTGGTTCATGTTCAAGTCGTGTCGGAGTCGCCTCTGAAAGTCGTGCTGGAAGTCGTGTCGCCCTAGTGTGAACCGGCTCTAACTCTTAGCTTTGTATTATATTTTCAAAGAATTTGTGATTTTCATATCACAAATGTGACCTCCGATGCCAAGTGAATGCTATGCATTAAAATGTCCATTTAATTTTACAGCTCATAGAATCCATTCCTGAACGGGTGGAATGCTGGAGGATAAGTGATCTTGCATCTGTCATTAAGGTACAAACATGACACTTTTCATTTTACTTCTCTGAAAGGCATGAGTTAGCAAGGCAGATTGTGTAAGAAACAGTTTTTCAAATCACATTTGCTCCCTGGAACAAAGTGGAAAATTATTGCATGCTGTTAGTAAAATAAAATGTATTTTGAATGCAATTTAGCTATTTCTGCAGTATTTATAAGCTAAACAGCTATCTATCCCAAAGGCTGAGGAAAGAGGAACTGGCTAACTAGATATTACAAGATTTTGCCTTCCCTTGTTTCTCTGTTCTCCCCTCACCAATTAACTGATGAGTTTTTTGTTTTTTTCAAATACAGTGGAACCTTGGTTTAAGAGTAACTTGGTTTTAGAGCGTTTTGATTTGCGAGCAACTTCTTGTTTTAAATTCTGACTCAGTTTGCGAGTGTTGACTCGCAGGACGAGCAGAATTCAAGCTAAATAGGCCTGCAGTACCTCATTTGGCCTGAGGTACGGGGGCGCATAAGCCGAGCAGAGCCGAAAATAGGCCTGCAGTACCTAATTTGGCCTGAGGTACAGGGGCACAGGAGCCGAGAAAAGCCGAACATTGGCCTGCAGTACCTCATTTGGCCTGAGGTACGGGGGCAAAGGAAACGAGATAAAGTGTCCTCGGGCCTTTTCGGCGCTCTCTGGCGCCCCCCACCCCTGGCCGCATTCGGTATTGCATCTCATTGAAGTCAATGCGGAACAAATTATTTTATTTCCATTGACTTCAATGGGAAAACTCGCTTTGATATGCGAAGTACTTTGGATTGCGAGCATACTCCTGGAATGGATTATGCTCGTAATCTGAGGTTCAACTGTAAAAACTTTCTGTTATCATTATATACCCAATTTAGACCCAGTGATATCATCACTCAGCATCAATGTCTTGATGGATAGCTGCCAGTCTGGGCGAGATGGTGTTTCTAGGCAAATTACATTTCCATGAAGATGGTGAGTCTTCATGATTGGAAGAAATGAAAGCCACAGAGTGAAAGGGGTAAGCCATGGAAAGTCAGGCTGTGAAGGTAACAGTTAGGTGGTGCTAGATGTCCTTCAGCCATTACATGAGGCAGACTCTATCTGACTTGCAGCAGCTTCTAATGCACAATATAAAAATCAGCTTTAATGCTTAACTAATACATTACTGCAATTATCCATTACTGCAGTTATGTATTTATTAATTTTAAAAAGATATGTGCAAATTGAATGCAGCTAGTGTATGTACCTTAATTTGACTTGATGTTGGCTTACTGCATCACAGCATTGCAAAAACGGAAGGCAGCACTAGGGACCAGTGTGCTTGATAGTGCACTGCTTCTCCTTCATTATCCAATCACTGGCTGGGGCAGAACGATGACCAGGATGTATTGCTTAACCACAGTAGAAGAAAATCAAGTCACCAAGCTGGCTGTGCTATCTGGCAAGACTGTAAAGCCCTGTACACACGGCCCAGAATCTCTTCAGGAAAAAAAACATTGTTTTTCCTGACGAGATTCTTGGCAAGAATCTCTTGCCGGCTGAGTGTACACACACTCCATTCAAAAGAACCGCCGTTCTTTTGAATGGCACAAATGCAGTGACGTATTCAACTACGACGAGCGTGCGCTCGTCACATTCGATGCCGTCACCGCCATATTGCTACACCCTACCTATGCCTAGGAAGATACCGTGCATGCGTCAAAGTAATTTCAGGTTTCCACGGCGACAGGTAAGTAACACACTCTCGGGTTTCTCGGCAGCAAAACACAATGAGAAACACAATGAGAAAATAGAGAGCAGGTTCTCTATTTTTCTTGTCCAGATTTTGGGCAGTTTTCTTGACGAGAAACCTGAAAGCCTCGTACACACGCATGGTTTACTTGGCAAAAAAGCTCTGGCAGCAGTTTTCTTGCTGGTTCTTGCCGAGAAAACCGAGCGTGTGTACAAGGCTTTCGTTTCAAGACTGGGTGGACAGAAATACAAAGTCTTTTAGCAATAACCTGTTCACATGAATGTATTCATTTGTTTGTCTGCAATTCAGCTTTAAGGCTGCTATTTCTATTTTAGGAAAAATAAACACGATAGTACACAAATATAGATCAATGGGAAAATGATGAGGCTTAACTCTGCAGTGATAATTATTCGGTTGTGTTCTAAAATAAACACCATTTATTTTGACAATTGTCGTGGAAGTCAATTCCATTCTCTCACTGTACCTGCTGTTACTCCCCTGTCGGTGAACAGTCATACTCTAGGGAAGCGTTGCCGGAGGAATGAATATGATACAGGATGATCTCAATTAACAACAACATTCTGCTGGGGCATTTGCATTACTCATGAAAAAAGTGGCAAGGATTCAAAAGGACTTAAATCATTTTGTACAGGAAGGCAAGCCGGCTGGCTGCACTGAATGACTCTACAGTAGCCCAAGGTCCCAAATACTGTAGTACAATGTGTCAAATGAAATTACTGTATACTATGATAGATGAATCCATTCCCATGTAGCAACATTAATGAACTACCCATGCTCATGAATTTTAAGCCACAGTCAGGTTGTGGTTCTATCAACCTTTTTGCATTGCCATTGAAGTAAATAGCACTTTTTGGCCTGACGCTTTTATGTAGTGCTTAGGTCAGCGAAAAATGAGGCAGTGCATGTACATCCTGAGCCCTAAGTGATTCTTTAAGGCCACGTTTACACCTGCGATGCAGTTTAGATCATTCTTTAGAGATCATTTGACAGGTGGTGTGGAGGCATTGTGTCGCCTCCTCGCAGCATGTTTAAACTCCCTAAATGAAGAATGAGGAAGTGCAAGTACATCCTGAGCCCTAAGTGATTCTTTAAGGCCACGTTTACACCTGCAATGCAGTTTAGATCATTCTTTAGAGATCATTTGACAGGTGGTGAGGAGGCATTGTGTCGCCTCCTCGCAGCCTATTTAAACTCCCTAAATGCTGGACTAAATGCTGGACTACCATGGTTCAACTGCACATGGTTGCAGGATGGTTGCAGCTTAGCACCATTGAGTAGGTCACATTCAGCTGAATGAAACATAGAGTATAATTCCTGCTACGACCATGGCATGTGTCCTATACACCTCCAGCTGCTGCCAACTAAAGAGAGAGCAGTTGAGGTTCATTTAAAACTGATCGTGTAAATAAGCCCTTAAAGTGGAACTAAACCCTTCTATTCTTTTTAGCTAAAGAAGCTGCCATCTTGTCCTCTGTTTGATCTTCAACTGCCATGGTGCTGCACATGTGTTCAGTTATGACATTAGCCATTTGATGGTTTGACATGGTTTTACAGTTTGGTTGAAAGCACAAGCAAATGGGACAGTTAGCGTTACCAGCTTGCCGGGAATATAACTGTTTCTTTTTCAAACAATCAGCTTGGTTCCACTTTAAGATGAAGATAAATGTAAGACACAAAATTATTGCAGTTCTGTATTCATTATTCCATCCATAAATGTATTTCTTTACATGCAAGCAGTATAAGTGCTTGAATGTGACTTAAGGTCCTTTCACACATGCTTTCCGATCAGGTCCCCCTGTCCGTTATTTAGGCGGACCTGATCAGACCTTGCAGTCTCCTCTATGGAGCAGCAGATGTGATCGGACACATGTCCGCTGACACATGCCACCACCTGATCCGATCCTGCCCGCAAAGTCTAGGTGGATGGTGGTCGTACTTTCCATCCATCTGGTGGATCAGATCGGATCACATAAAAATGGACAGGCGGTCAATTTCCACCCGATTTACCCATAGAGGAGAGCAGGACTGTGTCCGTGTTCGCTCTGCACAGCGGAGCGGACAAGACTTGTCGGAGCAATCCCCCGCTGAGCAAGCAGAATCCACAAGATGAAGGCGCGTGTATGAAAGGGGTCTTAGTATCAGCCTCTTTGTAGAGTAGAGCTTAGAATAGGGGAAGATGAAACAGCAAAAGAATCCAATCAATTGTGCTACTGTATAAGAAGCATGCAGATAGGAACAGAGAACAGAGTGACAGAGAGATGAGCTCATCAATCTGCTGCTTCTCCTTTCACTGTCCAGTCACAAGGCTGGGGAAGGGACAAGACTCATAAATGTCACCAAACTACAGCAGAGAAAAATCAGGTTCCCATCTGCCAGACAGGTCTGTGTAAATGGAAGTGGAAGGACATAACTGCCAATCCTTTGGCATGTAAAACAACTTCCTTGTATGCATTTCAGCTGATTGACAGTAGTTCAGCTTGAACATTGAAAATTTTATATTTTTTGCTGAACAGCATGAAGAATTTTAACTTTGTAAATGTGAGGTGCTGAGATTATTTTTTTTATTTTGTATTGAGCAGCATAGTGTTGTTCAGGCTATTTGCCTGTGTTTTTATGGGTTTCCTTTGGGTGCTCTGGCTTCCTTCCAAAATATACACCAACCACTAAATTGGCCCCCGCGTGCTGAGAAAATAAAGGATTGGGGCGCTGAGCCAGGAACTGTGCTGAACAACTGATCACACATGTTTCTTGCTACATGGGTTGTAAGTAATTGCATAGTATGGTAATAGTGTGAAAATATTTGTCTATTTTTCCACTCTTTCTATCATACTTATTTTACAGCATCACAATTTTACCATAAAAAATTATTTAATTGTATTACCTTGTTTATGGAAATAAAATATTTGGGTAAAAAGCTGACAGGTGTTAGAGGAATTTTAATGATTGTTGTTTTTTAAAATCAAAGTAAACATAAAGGTAGACCGTGATCCCAACCATTATTCATGTTGCTAAGCAACAGTATAGGAGAGAAATTTAAAATGAAACAACTGCCATAAAGGAAAAGAAAATACATTTTCCTAAAGGAAAGTAAAGATGAATGCAGGAAACACACAGCTGTTCCCAGAGAAAAATCTATAAAGGGTCTCAACTAACTAAATACCTCAGTGATGTTATTTTTATGCCTTTTATGTATCATTTAGGATCCAGAGCTGACCTAAAACATTAATCCTACAAGGAGTTAAAAAAAAAAAAGAATAGGTTCCTTTGGTTGTCGATTACGTGTCTGTCCACACTGAAGTGTTCTCTAATGGAGAGGCAAGACAATCAACGGGCAAATTTGTATTTCCTACGTAAACTATAATAAAATGTGCTTCATCACTTTCTATGTAAAGTGGAAACAAGGCAGAAAATAGATATTACTGGCGTAGAGTCTGAATCTAGAAATAGATAGTTCTCTCCAAATGGTTCATGTGAGCTGCATGTCCTATGGCCCTTGAGATCTGGGAACTGCTAACACAGAGGTTGCAGGAGTCCCATGGAATAGTAGTGCTTATTTTTACCTTCTTCTAGCTTTTCCAACCAAAATTGTGCTTAACTCAAAAATTGACAGACCATAGCATTTCTAGGTAAAATTAGCCTAGTTGTTGTTCAGTCGTTTAGTCGTGTCCGACTCTTCGTGACCTCATGGACCATAGCGCGCCAGGATTTTCTGTCCTCCACTGCCTCCTGGAGCTTGCTTAATTTCATGTTCATTGTTTCGATGATGCTATCTATCCATCTTGTTTCCTGTCGTCCTCTTCTCTTTTTTCCTTCCATGTTTCCCAGCATCAGGGTCTTTTCCAATGAGTCCTCTCTTCCCATAAGATGGCCAAAGTATTCAAGTTTCAGGTAATATTCAGGGTTGATTTCCTTCAAGGTTGACTGGTTTTATTTTTTTGCCATCCAAGGGACTTGCCTAGCCTAGCAAAATTAGCCTAGCCTAGCAATAAAACAAACTTACCTGCCTGTTTGCAATTTTCTTTAGATTCCACAGTGACGAGACGAATGACACCCATGCGCATGCATGGGAGTCAAGTCATCCCCATGGCCGAATCAAGAGGCCAAAAACCTGGGACCCAAAATAAGCCATGGTAGTAGTCCTCAGCAGCTAGCAAGGGATCAAATGGTCACATTAATGGAATGCAGGGACTGCTTATACTAAAAAAATATATGATGAATACCGATGTGGCCTTTTCAAACTAAATCATTTTTATTTTTTAAGAAAAAATATCTTTTTCACCACCCCAAAGTGAATATTTACAAAGTAAAAAAGTTCCTAACTAACTAAATTCTTTAACCACCTCACAACTCATAATTGTTATTATACCAATGGTCTGGGCACCTGTTGTTCTGAGGGGATGATAATAAATGTCCTTTTTTTTAAAGTCCATGGACACAACAGGCTCACTCACAATCCCTGTGATAGCTCTGTTATTGGACAGCGCAAATCACAGGCAAAGTCAAAGGAGCCAGTCACAGTGGCTATTTGCCCTGTGATCCCTGTGACTGGTTCGCAGGTAGGACCTGTAGGCACCTTTTGGGGGAGAGGGGAGAGTGAGTACCTGGTTTTGACAAGTACCCACTCCCACTTCTGGCTCAGTTCACCATGGCGAACTGAGCTGGAAGTTCAGCCACTTCTCCTTCCCCCGCAGCCTTTGGGACACTCCTCAGGTCCTAGAAGACTGCGGCCCATTCACAAAGATTAGCATGCTTCCCACATGCACTGTAGGAAACCGGCTGAGAAAACGCTAGACTTCGCTGCCGGTTTCCCTTAGTCAAGATGGCGGCACCAGCACCCAATAGCTGATTGAAGAATTGGTTTGGGTGAGGACACTGCAAGATACCTGGACAGGTAAGTGCCCTGATATTAAAAGTCAGCAGCTACAGTTTTTGTAGCTGGTGACTTTTTTTTGGGGGGGGGAGCCTGGAGCTCCTCTTTAAGACATACGAAGAAAATGTAAGGGAGGAAGGAATAAAGCAGACAAAGAGGAATGAAGGATTGCAGATAGGAAAGGGCACATCCAAGAAGGAAAAAATACAGGGAAATATAAGGAAGGAAAGAGGGAAAAAATTAGGACAGGAAACGGCAGGTAGGAAAAAATGCTTTTTTTTTAAATAACAATACTCTAATTACAACCAATCAGAACAGTGATTTCTCTTTAAGAAATGTAAAACTGATGTAGTAGTAGCAAGAGCTGGAAACGTGTCCAGAGGAACTCAGAAAACATTCCCTACCGTTCACTCCGACGGAACAAATATTCCTTGAAGAGAAATCGCTTAATAGAAAGAAATAAATCCTCTGTAGAATCTTGTGTAGTTATGCCAATCACTTTAAGAAATAGCTGCTTGGATGTGACACGTTTGAGCAAGATTCCTAATACATCCTGTCTCACATTTCAAGATGTATATTCTCAGTCACATATCGCCTCTCATGTGTCCTGAATAGTAAAATAATAAAAGTCTCAACACACTGCACACTGAATAATTTTATATATATATATATATATATATATATATATATATATATATATATATATATATATATATATATATATATATATATATATATATATATATATAAATAAATATTATTTATATTGTTTTATTTATATATATATATATATATATATATATATATATATATATATATATATATATATATATATATATATATATATACAATTATTCAGTGTGCAGTGTGTTGAGACTTTTACTATTTATATATATATATACTGTATGTATAGCACGCCCCAAAGTCAGGATAGCACTTCCAAAGGCTAGGGGCAGGCTAACATTTCACCCACAGCCAAAACATAGCTTAATATAAAGCCAAATAATTCAGCTAACTAGCTATATTTTTACATTTAGAGTCCCAAAATGAATACTGTATTATTAAGTATATGAAATGTAAAAAAAGAGATATAAAAACAGCAATTACTGTATAGATCCAGAACTGTTTATAATGTTTATGGCTCGGGAGTCATTTAAGGACTCTGGATAGTCTGTACATATGATAAAGCACATTTTTTGAAGCAATGCAGGGCTGAATGATTTTTTTGAAATCTACAATTTATTATGGCACACTAAATCCTTTTTACAGCATCACCGGACCAATATAAAAATAGAAATACTGTATGAATATAAAAGAGCAAATGTCTCCTGTCCTCAAATCTGTGTTACTGTATATCTACAGCACATGAATATTGAGCAAGTATTCACTTTTAAATATAGAGTGACCTTTATGTTTTATAAGTATAACAAAATGTGCAATCATGTGCACATAAATGTCTTTCTTTGCAATGACTATTAAACATAGCACCATCTTACCTATGGCTCTCATTTGCCAGTAGAAATAGGAGTTACTTATTAGCAAGGACATCCCCTAAATTAAATACAAGGATGCTCAACCCAACACTTTTAAATGTTCTGCTATATAATTCATAAAGTAAAATTAATGACAGATTTAAATTAGTTCATGAAGCACTATTGTAGGGGGGCATCCACATCTGTTTTCAAACTGGAGAGTGAGCAGCATAGTGCATTCTAGATTCTTACATGTGCCATCATTCATCTCTATAGAAGGAGCACTTAGCTGGAAGCCAAACCAAATATATAGCAAAAACATTTTTTTTTAACACAGCAATAAAATACATATATAAACATAGCCCATAATGGCAGCCCCCTGCACCTGGGGGTCTCAGTCTCAGAGAGTACAGAGAACCAAAAGCGTAAAAATCTATTGGTTAACCCCCCACCTTTATCTCTTCTCGAGGGCACGTGGGAAAAGGGATAGAGGGCCACTAGTGGGGACTGTGTTTCTGGTCGAGTGTCCCATTTTGGCACCGGCATTAGAGAGCCAGGAGATTGAATCAGCACAACTTATAGAGCTGGCAACCAGCTTGAAGTGATATTGACTCTTCTTCTTGGGTCTGTTTTTTCTGATTAATGGGGTCCTTCAGTCCTATCTAACCTTATCGTTAACTTATTATGGTTTTATATCTCAGACACCATCTTGTTTTGGTAATATGCTTTAGTTGTATATTTTCCCCTATATATATATATCTGTATCTGTTCAATGATATGTTGAACTTCTGTTCTCTAAATGTTATATTCTTTGGATGTCAAAATAAAGCTTTTGTGGAATAAAAAATCTATTGGTTCAACCTTCTGGCAAATCTGGCAAATACAAGACTTAAAAAGGTCAGTATAGCCAAAAAAGTATTTACTCCCCTCTCAGTCAACCTGTAATCTCAAAATAAAGCCTCAGTAGAAGAACTTACGCAGAAAAGCTGTGCAATTGAAGGCATCTTTTGAAATAGGAACACAGCCCTACGGCACAGAGCAATGTCTAGTTAGAAGAAATTTTTCAGCAAGCCTGGTTCAATATTGGTTATTATCATATCGCCATTGCTAAAAAATGCATTTAAATACCTTTATACACTGATATCACTGATTCAATAAATAATATTTTGGGTTTTTAGTTTCCACTTCACTGGTTTGTTTATTTACAGAGACAACCATCAGAATGGGTAAAAAATGAAAAAATATTTTGCACAGCTGCACTCCGAAAAAATTTCTTTGTTGCCTTTATTGGTTAAGCCGTACACACGACTGGTTTTCTCGGCAGAATCCAGCAAGAAACTCGATGGGAGACATATTCTGCCGAGAAAACCGGTCGTGTGTACACTTTTCGCCGAGAAACCCGTCGGGAAACTCGTCGAGCCAAATAGAGAGCATGTTCTCTATTTCCTCGTTGGGCAATGGGGAAATTTGGCTCGATTTGTTTTTTGACAGCCGAACGAGAAACTCGACGAGAAAAACGATGTGTTTTGCTCGTCGAGTTTCTCGGACGTGTGTACGGGGCCTAAAACAGGATAAAAAAAACTACAAGCCACAGCAAAAACAAGGACACACAGCTGACGTGTTTTACACTAATACTTAGTGCTTAGTCAAAGCTGAAAAACAGAATTCTAAGCTTAAAATAAAAAGTTCCCCAGAAGTTGTAAAACTAAAATAAGCAGCTTCTGCTGCATTATTTACCTTCCCAAAAGACATTCTTAAAAGTGGACCTCAGCACTTCAAACACAAATAGTTGACTGGCTAGGTTAGAAGCTTTCAACTGATGTCCCTTTGGTTCCTATTCCAAGCACAAAAGAAGGCGTTGTAGACCAAAGCTAACTGCATGCTTGTTTGATATGGTCTAAAACTGGATCTGGCCCATCAGATGACCATGTAATACCACCATGCACATCAAATTTAAGTTTGCTTTCTCTCCCAAATATATTTCTGTATTCTGCAAAAGATTTAAATTAATTTAACAACATTTTTATGAAGGCGCAGTTATATTTTTCAAAAATGAGAGAAAGAACAAAACTCAAAATGCAAATGACTGTTTGTCAGCTGGGCAGTCTAAATAAAAGCATACGTGGCCCATGCTTTTAATAACATGCACATAATATCAATTATGATTTCCATATGAATTCCATCAAAACTTCCAATTCCTCTCAGGGAATCTGAAGGCCGACATGTCTTTGAATTCTTTTATCTGCATTTTTTACTTTCAATTTTCTCCAGCAGCTCATCCATAGCAATAAACCCATATGGAAAACTGAATATTTATGAAGGTGGTAAAAAGGTGTAAAATGTTGATAAGTTCATAAATTGTGAACTGAGCATCATTCTAGATAGTTCTCCTGAAAGCCACTGCCACCCTCTTTCCTACCTTCCCATTTTATAGAGTAATGTCTAGTCTCGCCTCTAATACTGAGTGCTATCTTTCTTCTTTTTCAGTGAAAACTGAATGTCAGCTTTACCTTTAAAGCCGAAGCCCAATATATCCAACAGTTTCTAAATTGTTTAACTGTAATTTTTACTCAATGTGTAGTGCTTTGAGAATACAGCACTTGCCCGTTTAAGTTGCAGAGGCGTAACGTAAATTGGAAAGATACGCCGATGTACGAGAATCTGGCCCATAGTGTACATACATGTTTCCATATGTTACTCCATCACAAAATAACATCACATGCACTATTTACTAAAATAGCTTTTCAAACCTATACCACTTGTTTTTCCTTCTCCATACCCCCTTACAAAATGCCATCATCTTGATGTTGTCAACCCCATAACAGCCAGAGTTAAGCTAAATTAATTGAATGTAAAGGGTTATCTGATCGGATTAGAAACATCACACTCTCCACCTCGTGACATCACACTCTCCACCTCGTCCAATCAGAGAACATTTTGTATCCATGATAACTCGGATAAGATCGCTCTGATCCATGCAACAATTACCAGTCGGTTGGACTACTGTAATGCTTTGTACCTTGGCCTACCTAAAAAGATCATGCATAGACTCCAACTAATTCAGAACGCCGCAGCAAGGTTACTTACGAGTGCTGGTAGGATAGAACATATCACCCCAATTTTGAATACCTTGCATTGGTTGTCCGTCCGTGAGCGGGTTCTGTTTAAGATTGGCTGTTTTATGCATAGGATAGTCCATGGAGGTGGACCAGAGTACCTCCAGAAAAATTCACACAATATGCTCCTAGTAGAGCACTACGTTCAGCGGGACAAACGAATGTCATTGTCCCTAGGATGAGGAAACAGAGACAAGGAGGACGTGCTTTCTCTGTGCAGGGGGGTAAGGTATTGGATGATTTACCATTGGTCCTAAAAAACACCACCAATTTGCTAAGTTTCAGGAAGAGTTTGAAGACCTTGCTCTTCCAGAAGTGTTATGGGGGCTTATAGGTCACTGCATCCTGGCCAGTAAGCGAGCTAGATTAAGAAGATCAGAATCTCCCTGCTCATTATAGTCATGTGCATCGATGCCCATGGGTAAGACTGCGTTTATAAGCATTTTTTAATAATAATAATCCATTCAGAAAAAGCATAGCGTTTGCTAAATGCTGTATATGCCGAGCAGCAGACCTACTGTGGTCAGAATTTTGCTGAACTTGTCAATCAAAAACACACTAATTTGGGCACAAAATCAAAGCGTTTTTGTCAGGTTAGGATTACATCTATAGGTTATTATTAGCAATACCATTATAATAGAGGATAATGTTTCATTTTATAGGGCATTTACATCTTTTTAAACACATGCATTTTTTTTAAAACATGATGTGGAAAATCTCCAAAACTGACATCAAAAATATTGAAAAAAAACTTTTACCTAGTTTTGTTCTGCAGTTTAGAGGACCAAAGTGATTCTAAATTCTATATATTTGCTTGTTGATTATATTTTTTCTCATATTAAAAGTTGCTCAAGTCCTTATAGAAGAAATGTTTTCATCTTCCGGTTCTGTCTCACACCTTTCAATAGGACAAGAAGGGGGGGATCTCCCTTATGTTTTTTTTAAGACCTCAATAAAATCCTCACAAGGGCTCTTTTCCTTCGTTAGGCCTCATTTACACCTGGGAATGGTGCCGTTACAGATTACACGCAGGGTTTTTCATGGCATCCAGGGCTGATCATTGCAGGTAATTGCCCCATGAGTCTGAAAGGACACACACATCTGTGGCTCAGCTCGGGTGCCCCCATAGCAAGCTTCTTGCTGTGGGGGCACGCAACAGGTGGAAGGGGCCAGGAGCAATGATGCGGGACCCGAGAAGAGGGGAATTTGGGCTGCTCTGTGCAAAACCACTGTACTGAGCAGGTACACGTTTGTTTTTTTGTAAATAAAAAAAAAAAAAAAACAAGACTTTAGTATCACTTTAACTGAATTGTCCTAGTTTTTCCAAGGGATCATAGTTATTTTTTCACTATCTGTAGGTCACCATATATATTGGTACACATTGCAGAACATATTTAGCATACTAAATAGACTTACTATTTATATTTTTTTAATTGGACCCGAGAATTTTACCTTCATGTACTTACATGAAAGCCAATGATGTAAAGCAATGTAGAAAGGGGAACATTTCCTGCTGTGAACGACAATGCTAATTTATTAGGAATTATCTGTTTTCCTAATGAAATCAGGAACCAATCAACTGATGTGAGCTGCTCTGCTATTGTTACAGCACATTTAAGCAGCATGAGACTCACTAATTTAATTTCTTCCTCTTATTATGATATTTTTATCAGCTCTAGCTGGTGTATACGTGTGCACATTGTCGTGTCCTTGTGTATCTGGTGGAGAATATTCTTCATAAGGGCTAGGTAGATAAGATAACGGCTACCTGAACAGTACAGTTCTACTAATCCTCAAGAACATTATTTTACGGTTCATTAAATAGATTCTGTAGGTCAAAATGTGTCAGGCCCTGTACACAGATCGAATATGTCTGCTGAAACTGGTCCGCAGACCAGTTTCAGCGGACAGATCCGACCGTGTGTACAGCCTAGCAGACAGGTTTCCAGCAGACAAAAGTTTTAAAGCATGCTTTAAAATGTATCTGCTGGAAACCCGTCCGTCCGACATGTCCGCTGGTTAGTACGCTTGACCAGCGGACCGAAATCTCCCGCATGCGCCGAATGGATTTGACGCATGCGTGGAAGCATTTTACTTCCTGGTTTGCGGACGTGGCGGCGTCAACGTCACCGCCACGTCACCGCGCTGTCTGTCCACGGGGATTTTGGTTTGATGGTGTGTACAACCATCAGACCAAAATCTCCGAGCGGACATGTCCGATGAAAACGGTCCGCGGACCGTTTTCATCGGACATGTTCGATCGTCTGTACAAGGCCTCACTGCTAATATTATGAAGTCTAAGAGCATTATAAGAGCCAATTTTTTTCTTTTTTGAAAAAGCGTGCAAGGATTCAAACCTTTGTCAACATTTGTCAACAATATCCCTACTTTATATATTTAAACTGGGTACACACGGTCTAAATTTCAGTTGGTTCAGCAGGAATTGGCCAACATTTGAACCATGTGTACAGCTGTCCTTCCAACAGAAGTGGTTCTAATGACGTGTACACACGACCGTTTTTCATTACGAGAAAAATGCAATTTTTTTAATTGGTCATGAAAAACGATCGTGTCTATGCTCCAGAGCATTTTTCTTGACAAGAAAAATGGCCGATTTTTTTTTAGAACCTGCTCTATTTTTTCTTGTCGTTATTCACGTCGTGAAAAACAGTCGTGTGTACGCTTTAACGAGGGGGAAAAAAATGCACATGCTCAGAAGCAAGTTATGAGACGGGGAAATTAGCAAAGGCAGCCCAAAGGGTGGCGCCATTCGAATGGAACTTCCCCTTTATAGTGCCGTTGTATGTGTTGTACGTCACGGCGCTTTGCTCGAGCATTTTTTTCACGATCGTGTGTATGCAAGGCAGCCTTGAGAGGAATCACGACAAATCACGTTGAGAAAAACGATGTTTTTTTGCATGATATGAATAACGGTCATGTGTACGCGGCATTAGGACTGGCTTTTGTTGAAGGCACATGCTGGGAAACCAGAATCAGATTAGTGCTCGTAGCCAATGGCTGTGAGCACTGATTAGTGTGTTCTGGTGGGGGGCTCCCTGTCAGAAAACAAAGGCACAGTGGGAGAGATTACTGCACTAACATCGCTTAGTTAGTACAACAATATGTCAGTTTTTTTTGTTCAGCCCACTGATGCACTGGGCAGTGTTGCTCAACAGTCCCAACGCACAGACAAGGAAATGTGCTTTATATCCTTTAACTTAATTCTTGCCAATGTGCTAATGTGCACTAAAAAAAATATAGGAAATATTGCTACAATGCATTGCAATGCGCTGCTGTGCATAGCGTTAAAGTCGAATTCTGGGTTATAACTAACTAATCCTAAAACTGCTCCCTTCGTCCTCCTAACACCTTATATTAAATCCCCCGTGGAAGAAAGATCCTGTTTTAAGGATGTTTCAGTCCGGTCACATGATCATCTCCCCTGTGTTAGTTAGCAGCAGCTTCATAGGAGAGGAGGGAGCGCCGACAATGGATGAGCCATAGTAAGTCTATGGGTGACATCACCGCTCAGGCATTCCAGCTGCTGTCATGCCCTCTCTCCTCTCCCTATAGCCGGTGCTGGCTGACACAGGATAGAACGTGTGACTGGACTGGAACTGCCTGAAACTAGGTAAGCATTTGCATCTCTCTTCCACAGATCAGTTAGGGAGCAAATTTAAGATTAGTTAGTTATATCCTGGATTTCTACTTTGAATGAATATTCCCGCCCAAAAAATAATAATATAATAAAGCACTGCGAAGCATCTTAGCAAGCTTTGGCCAGGAAACCCGGCCGTGTGTATGCTCCACTGCAGTGTTTCCCCATATGAAAACTGCCAGGTTTAAAACCACTGGGAATCCCAGTGGTAAAATAGAGACATTGGGCCAGATCCACAAAAACCTGACGTAACTTAAAAAATCCCATTTAAGTTACACTGCCTTAAAGTTTCTACCTAAGTGCCTGATCCACAAAGCACTTATCTAGAAATTTCAGGCTGTGTAACTAAAATTCCGCCGGCGCAAGGCGTTCCTATTCAAATGGGGCGAGTCCCATTTAAATGAGGCGCGCTCCCGCGCCGGCCGTACTGCGCATGCGCGAAGTTACGTTACGCCGAGTTTTGAGGATCGCGACGGCTTAAAAAAGTTGCGTCGGGAAAAAAAAAAATGACAGCGGCATGCATTCCTGAGGGAGAACTTTTTCAAAGAAAAAACCGGCATGGGTTCCCCCCCCAGGAGCATACCAGGCCCTTAGGTCTGGCATGGGTTGTAAGGAGACCCCCCCACGCCGAAAAATTGACGTAGGGGGTCCCCCTACAATCCATACCAGACCCGTATCCAAAGCACGCTACCCGGCCGGCCAGGAAAGGAGTGGGGACGAGCGAGCGCCCCCCCCCCTCCTGAGCCGTGCCAGGCCGCATGCCCTCAACATGGGGGGGTTGGGTGCTCTGGGGCAGGGGGGCGCACTGCGGGCCCCCCCACCCCAGAGCATCCTGTCCCCATGTTGATGAGGACAGGACCTCTTCCCGACAACCCTTGCCATTGGTTGTCGGGGTCTGCGGGCGGAGGCTTATCGGAATCTGGGAGTCCCCTTTAATAAGGGGGCCCCCAGATACCGGCCCCCCACCCTAAGTGAATGGATATGGGGTACATCGTACCCCTATCCATTCACCTGTAGGCAAAAAGTAAAAGTTAATAAACACACAACACAAGGCTTTTTAAAATATTTTATTATTCTGCTCCGGATGCCCCCCCTGTCTTCGTTATTAGCTCAATTAGCAGGGGGGGCTTCTTCTTCCGCTCTCCGGGGGTCTTCCACTCTCCGGGGGTCTTCCGCTCTCCGGGGGGGCTTCTCCGGACTCCGGGGGGCTTCTTCCATCTTCTCCCCTCTTCCGCTCTTGACTCGGCGAACCCCGGTTCTTCTGCAGCTCTCCGGTGCCTTCTTCTTCAGCGCTGGCTGCCTGCTATGTTTGTGTGTTAGCTCGATTTCAAACAGGCAGCCAGCGCGGTCTTCTGTGACGTCAGGGTCTTGTCTTCTGTTCTTCCGATGTTGCCTCGTCGCCTGTTGTCGCTGTAATGATGGAAGCGCGCCTTGCATCCCATTTATATAGGCATCACCGTCCCATCAGGCTCCGGTAGGTACCCACGTGGTGGGTGCACGTGGGTAGGCACCCACCACGTGGGTACCTGCCGGAGCATGATGGGACGGTGATGCCTATATAAATGGGATGCAAGGCGCGCTTCCATCATTACAGCGACAACAGGCGACGAGGCAACATCGGAAGAAAGGAAGAGAAGACCAGAAGACCCTGACGCCACAGAAGACCGCGCTGGCTGCCTGTTTGAAATCGAGCTAACACACAAACATAGCAGGCAGCCAGCGCTGAAGAAGAAGGCACCGGAGAGCTGCAGAAGAACCGGGGTTCGCCGAGTCAAGAGCGGAAGAGGGGAGAAGATGGAAGAAGCCCCCCGGAGTCCGGAGAAGCCCCCCCGGAGAGCGGAAGACCCCGGAGAGTGGAAGACCCCCGGAGAGCGGAAGAAGAAGCCCCCCCCTGCTAATTGAGCTAATAACGAAGACAGGGGGGGCATCCGGAGCAGAATAATAAAATATTTAAAAAAGCCTTGTGTTGTGTGTTTATTAACTTTTACTTTTTGCCTACAAGTGAATGGATAGGGGTACGATGTACCCCATATCCATTCACTTAGGGTGGGGGGCCGGTATCTGGGGGCCCCCTTATTAAAGGGGACTCCCAGATTCCGATAAGCCTCCGCCCGCAGACCCCGACAACCAATGGCAAGGGTTGTCGGGAAGAGGTCCTGTCCTCATCAACATGGGGACAGGATGCTCTGGGGTGGGGGGGCCCGTAGTGCGCCCCCCTGCCCCAGAGCACCCAACCCCCCCATGTTGAGGGCATGCGGCCTGGCACGGCTCAGGAGGGGGGGGGGGGGCGCTCGCTCGTCCCCACTCCCTTCCTGACCGGCCGGGTAGCGTGCTTTGGATACGGGTCTGGTATGGATTGTAGGGGGACCCCCTACGTCGATTTTTCGGCGTAGGGGGGTCCCCTTACAACCCATACCAGACCTAAGGGCCTGGTATGCTCCTGGGGGGGAACCCATGCCGGTTTTGTTTTTACAAATTGCCGTGGAGTTCTCCCTCGGGAAAGCATACCAAATGCCGTCGCTGGAATGGGCTTTTACAAGGTGTGACTAGTTTACACTTTGTAGAACCAGCCCTAATTTTACACTTGCAAAATAACACTTACGGCGCAAAAAGGAAGCTGGAAAGCTTTGTGGATCGCCTTAAGTGCTAATTTGCATACTAGCAACGGCATTTCGACTCGAAATGCCCCCAGCGGCGGATGCGGTACTGCATCCTAAGATTCGGCAGTGTAATTCAATTACACATGCCTGATCTTCTGCCTAACTTTGGAAAAAGCCTTTTGAGGATCGTTTCCAAAGTTACACACAGACTGAACAGCAGTTAAGTCGGAGTATCTCTTTTGTGGATCTGGCCCCAGGTTCTCTATTTTCCCGCCGGGATTCCTGGCAGTTTTCCTGTTGGGAAAACTGCAAGGAAGCATACACATGGCCGGTTTTCCCGGCCAAAAGCTCTCTTGGCAGATTTCCTGGCAGGAAAACTGACCGTGTGTACAAGGCTTTACACTTAAGATCAAAAAAGTCAAACTTAGGTACTTACACTGCATGCTTTAAAATACATTTAATTATATGTTAATGATTACAGAGCTGCATTAATTAATGTTTTTTTTTTTGTTTTTTTTTAGATCTGCTTAAAGCTCAGCCATAATAAATATGATTCCATCCTGCTCATTAAAAAAAAAAACACATGGCATTGTCAGGGGAAGACTGTGATCTCTAAGAGTTGTAATAAATTTCTAATTGTTACACCAAGACATTACTTCCATACATTAATTTAATAATGGAAAATATATGCATTGCCAAGTCAGCTTTAACTGTTGAGATCATACATAGTATGTACATGCATCACCCTCTGGCACATTCCTCGCCATGTGTCGCATTGCTGCAACTCCTGTCTGCGCATTGGCAGAACTGGTGCAGTCAGTCTGAGATAATGTTCTGCATTTCATAAATCTGTCACTGGCGGATGTAAAAATGAATATGCCCCCCTCCCCCGATGAACATAAATCATAGATTTTGCCTTGAATCTATGTAAATGTTCACATTTGGTTTCTTCTGAGCATTGAGTTAAGAACGCATCGGCTGCTGTTGAAATGCAGCAAAACTACAGGTGCGCCTTATACACTGTCAATGTTAGGAAACAATTTTGCGGTGCTAAGCAGCAGGAGGCCTTGTACACAGCCTTGTTTAGCGAGCTAGCATACTGCATTTGTCGTGCAGATGAGTAAGCACATTTGGTACAGAGAGGTTACCAATTTAATGCTGCCAATGTGGACAGTAAATAGCCCCGATGAACAGGAAGAGCAGGAATAAAATCACTACCTGTAGTGTGCTTTTAAACTCACTCTGCCATCGCTGATTACTGGAGCGAGCTGTAAGGCCTGTAATTATTACTTGGCAGGATTCCCAGTAAGGAAAAAAATAAATAAAAAAAGGAAAAGCAGAAAAAAAGGTTGGGCATGCTATCCTCTGATTATGCGGCAAATCTAATTAGTTAATGTAATACTGTTACCCTACAGATACTGGAGTCAGATTTCTAGGAGGGAACACTTACTGCGCAATTGAAGAACTACTATGAGCTGACTTTTTTGTATGATGATTTATCCGATTAGATTTTATCATTGGGGTTTACTTCGAGATTTTACTGTTCTAAAGGTCTCCATCAGAGCTTCCCACCTCTGGTCTTCAGGAAATACTTACATCACAGAACCATTCACATTAGTTATAGCCTCAGTGGAGCTTATGTTACACTGTTTCTATAAGACAAGTACTGTGGTTTTTTTGTCTGGATGCAGTAAACAGGGAATCAAGGTTCAAGTCAAGGCCAAGACTTGGATCATTACTATTATCTCTGTTTCATACATTCCATGTAGTAATCATGTTTTAATATTGTCAGTGTTATATCTAGCCATTTGTTGAGGTACGCATCTGTTTCCATAGCGATTGGGTGAGCCAATAAGGCAGCGTCCTTTTTAGTATAAACTGCCCTAGTCCAAGATGGCCCCTATAGAGCTTGATGAAGAAGCACGCTTGCTTCGAAAGCGCGCACCTCCCCGCTGACCTCACACCCGGAAGTGACGACACCTGCCGCTGTGCTTCAGGGAGCACCGTCCTCCATCTCCACCGGCTGACAGCATCTGATTCCATCACCGCAGCCGATAGAGGAAAGGAGACACTGGGACCCCGTCCTTCTATACCAGGGCACCACTAGCACTAGCAGCACCCATGACATCGCGTTCGATGATCTAATCAGATAAGCCCATTGTTTTAGCTCGTTTGTGAGTTTATCTCTTATGTACCTTGCAATTTTTTATTTAAAATATTTACAACGCTACGCTTAGAAGGCGCTTCTTTTTTCCTATTTTCTTCAAAACTTGGATCATCACTGGCCTGCAGTTCCAAGTCGGTCATGTTTATCGTCTGCTCAGGAAGGGCAACTATGTGGAGAAAGTCATGGTGGAGCTCCCATTTGGCCACCGCCCTTGAGTATTGGAAGACTAAGATCCTCGAGCTGGCCTGTAACCCCACCCGCAACAACAAGAATACACACATCATCTCCTGACACCTCTAGCTGTCCCTCCGCAATGTCAAAAAGCTCAACAAGCTGCTTGGTGGTGCCACCATCACCCAGGGAGGAGTCCTGCCCAACATCCAGGATGTGCTGTTGCCCAAGAAGACCAAAAGCCACAAGCCCACCAAGGCCAAATAAACAGGATTCGTTCATTTATATTACATGGCTTGATTATCCTTATTCAGCCCATGGGTCAAACCAAAGAAGATCAACAGATTTCTCCATCCACACTTATCAGCATGGATAGAGGAATTTGCTTTACCCACGGTTGTATTCAAGCAGCTGCATCATATACAGAGGCTTGATCGTCTGAACAATGACCACACCTGACTGGATGCAGTCACTGTTCAGTTGATACTTTTCCAACCTGGAGTTTTGTTGAGCTGGGTGATGCTGACAGGACCACCCACAGCTTGAATAAAAAGGAGTTTGTACACAAAAAGAAAATGTCCTTATTAGATGATCAAACAAGTATCAACTGATCATATCAGAAATGTTTACCAATCATTATTTCACTACGTAGAGGGTTCTTTACTGTAAGAGCGGCAATGGTGTGGAATTCCCTTCCACAGGTAGTGTTCTCAGTGGGGAGCATCAATAGTTTCAAAAAACTATTAGATAAGCACCTGAACTACCACAACACACAGGGATATACAATTTTTAGTACTTTAGCAATTTATACTGACAATCAATGTAAGGGGTCATTACAGCAGCCAACAATGTAAGGGGGTACTACGCTGACTGTCAGTGTAAAAAGGCACTTTTTTCACTGATCACCAATGAGAGAAAGCACTGCAAATGTTATGGTCTACCATTTTTTCTGGCCATTATTGTTTGTTCCATTTCATTATTATATCTTTATTATACCTACAAAAAAATTGTTGCATAGAGCCGTTCTAAATGTTAAAAATGCCAATTAAACCACATTCTTTATTCTTTTATTTATTCTTATATTCACTAGTTACTGTAATTCTAATATCCTGTGAGCTGTAAATAAAAATAATCATTAGCAGGGATTCCTAAGAATGGAAAGTTATTTCAAGGGTCCCGTCAGGTTAGATGAGTTGAGAAACAATGCTCCATCTAATATCCGATTTCTGCAAGCAATGCTCCAGATTTAAGCAGCACGTCTCATGAGTGAGGTGGATTGAACAGTGAAGAGGGCAATAAAAGGTTTTTTCTTCTTCAGAATTGGTTGCTATGTCTCATAACTTGCTTCTGAGCATGCATGTTTTTTCCCCCTCATTAAAGTGTATCACACGATCATTTTTCATAATGTGAAAAAGGACGACGTGAAAAACTATGAGAAAAAATAGAGAAGGTTCTACATTTTTAAAAGGCATTTTTCTCGTCAAAAAAATGCTCTGGAGCCTACACACGACCAATTAAAAAAATTGCATTTTTATCGTCATGATGTCAGGTGTACGTGGCATAAGACAGTGGAGTTAACAGTATCCAGCCTCACTGTGAGTTTCACCACTCTCTTAGAAATAGCGTGCAGACCAGGAATATGGTAGGAGCTGCCATCTTCTCTTTCCGACAGATACAATTATTTCTGTGAACTAACATTTTTTATTGTCAGCCAGGACACAAATGTAAAAGACAAAAAATCTGTCTTTACATCCAAAATATTAAACGGAGGGCTATAAAAAGAATGGCTACAGGTAGAATATAAAGAAGTGTATTTTAAGGCTAATGATTTTTCCTGTACCACCTTATAACAATGAAGATCTCAAGCAGTGTATTTTACTGACATGAAATCTCTGATTGATGCAAAGTGCTTGGTCGGCCACGAAAAGCCATTACTGAGAAGCCTTTGATTAGGCCAGTCTAACATCTATCCTTACCAGTTTAAAATATGGTGATTTAAGGTTATATGACTTTGCTGGCATGCTTTGGAAGTAGAACGTATCAGGAAGATGAGTGCACTGTCTGCAGGATTTTAGAAAGACAATCAATTTTTCAGGAGAGGTTTTATGCACAGAATGGTTCATAGAACTCATAACAGAAAACACAATCCAGAAATAAGTATTAATTATGATAAAAAAATATTTATCTCGTTTGCAAATGTAACCCAAAATATGGTGCATTTTGGAATGTGTATAAAAATGAAATCTAATAACAGCATGGGTGGAGAAATCCTAAATAGGAGTGGAGCAGATGCTAGCTACAGAGTTACAACACCATCTACTGATTGACCCATGTCTGAAAGGTTGTGTCCTGCAGAGGAGGGATTTTTAATACTGGGAGGATCTCTTGACAGTAATTTAAATCCTCTTGATTTAAATCCTTTAAGACAATTTTTTTCCATATACCGTATATACTCGAGTATAAGCCGACCCAAGTATGAGCCGAGGCACCTAATTTTACCACAAAAAACTTGGAAAACATATTGACTTGAGTATAAGCCTAGGGTGTCCATCTGCATGCCTCGCTGTGCCTCACTGTGTTCATGTGCATGCCTCACTGTGTCCATGCCTCACTGTGTCCATGCCTCACTGTGTCCATGCCTCACTGTGTCCATGCCTCACTCTGCCCATGCCTCACTGTGCCCATGCCTCACTGTGTCCATGCCTCACTGTGCCCATGACTAGACTGACATTTAACATGGGAGTCTATGGAAGGGGTGCCCGGCTTTGAAAAACCAGTGCTCCCTAGCCACACTTATAGAAGAGAAATGGGGCTACATGTGTGCCAAGTTCCGGGTCCAGGGTACCTACAAACTTGTCCCCAAATTCACCAGAGAAATGACCGTTTAACATGGGAGGGAGGAAGGGTTGGGCTACATGGGTGCCAAGTTTACAGCCAGCCAGTACTGGGTCCCCAAAGTCTAGGAGATCAGGCGCAAAAAGGTGACACGAGTATAAGCTGAGGGGGGCATTTTTAGCACAAAAAGATGTGCTGAAAAACTCGGCTTATACTCGAGTATATACGGTAATGCCGCGTACAGACGGACGTTTTTTGTGATGAAAAAAAATGACGTTTTAAATCATGAAATAAAACGACGTTTTTGAAACTTCATTTTCAAAAACGACGTTGCCTACACACCATCGTTTTTTCACAATGCTCTAGCAAAGCGAGGTTACATTCACCACTTTTTTCCATTGAAGCTCGCTTCATAACTAGCTTCTGGGCATGCGCGGGTTTAAAAACGTCGTTTTTGCTACACACGGTCAATTTCTGTGAAACAAAAAACGACGTTTTGAAAAACGACACAAAAAATTCAAGCATGTTCGAATTTTTTTTTGTCGTTTTTTTGAAGACGTAAAACAACGTTTTGCCCACACACACGATCATTTTAAATGACGTTATTTAAAACGTCGTTTTTTTTCATCACAAAAAACGACCGTCTGTACGCGGCATAAGTCTATAAAAATGCAAATACAGTTAAAAGCATGTCAGAAGCAGATAGACTGCAGGTCAAAGCGAATCAGTGAATTCTGAATGATCCCATAAGTGTCCCCAAAACAAGCTGCATTTGCTATTAGCACAAACACAAAGTCAAAGCCCGTTGTCCATAGTTTTCAATTGTTCCTGATTTTGAGGGACAGTCCCTGATTTGGAACAAAGTCCCTCTGTCCCTCTTTACTTCTCATGTGTCTCTTATATTGGTCTGATCCATAAAGTTGTATATAAAATGCACTTGTCATCTTTCAAAAAGTGCATTTGTAAATTTCAAAAGTCAGAAAAAGGAATAGCAGTGGTAAAAAAAAAGCACTTGAGGGTTTAACTAAAACATTTTTTTTGTACAATTCTCCTTTAAGGGGCGTAGCAGGGGGTCCTATGTTCTATGTCCACATACTTTTGCTAATACTGTAGGTGTCCCTCATTCCCATCTCAAAAAGTTGGGAGGTATGCCATTGTCACAGGCCCTTTGAGTTTTGTTAAACAAAACTGAATTTTCACAAGGCATATATCTTTCAGTCCTTGCAGATGAAAGGTTTACAAAAAATTGATAATGATTTTTGATTAGCATTATTTTAACTACACAAAAAACCTAGTTAATACCCTTTTTTATTTTCTATTAAATCTTTATTTTACAAAAACTGTTTAACCACTTCCCCACCGAGGTATAGTCATATAACGGCTGCAGGAACCCTCTTTCCCTCTGGGCCGCCGTCATATGACCTCTTTGGCTTCCCGGGCCTCTAGGGGGCGTGCCCCACATCACTTGGGAGCTGATGCACGTGTCTGGCGGCCGCGATGTCCGCCGGGCACCGGCGATTGCCTGTCACACAGCAGGGACTTGAATCTGTGTGTGTAAACACTCAGATCCACGTCCTGTCAGGTGAGAGGAGACTGATGGTGTGTTCCCAGTACAGAGCAACACCGATCGGTCTCCTCCCCCTACAGTTAGAATCACTCTCTAGGGAACACAATTAACCCCTTCATCGCCCCTAGTGTTAACCACTTCCCTGCCAGTGACATTTACACAGTATTCAGTGCTATTTTATAACACTGATCGCTGTATAAACGTGAATGGTCCCAAAATAGTGTCAAAAGTGTCCGCTGCAATGTCACAGTCATGATAAAAATCAGTCATGATAAAAATCGCAGATGCTAGTTAAAAAAAAATAACAATAAAAATGCCATAAATCTATCCCCTATTTTGTAACTTTTGTGCAAACCAATCAATATACACTTATTGTAATGTTTTTTACCAAAAATATGTAGAAGAACACATATGGGCTTAAACTTAGGAAGAAATTATTATTATTTTAAAATGGATATTTATTATAGCAAAAAGTTAAAAATATTGTATTCTTTTCAAAATGCACGCTCTTTTTTTGTTTATAGCGCAACAAATAAAAACTGCAGAGGTGATCAAATACCACCAAATGAAAGCTCTATTTGTGGGGAAAAAGGTTATCATATGGGTAAAGTGTTGCATGCCCGCGCAATTGTCATTTAAAATGTTAAATTGGCCTGGGCGCGAAGGGGGTGAAAATGCCTTGTATTGAAGTGGTTAATGCAACATGCCTTTTTGATAATTACCCAGAAAGCCTGTCACTAGGTTTGCACTTGAAAGAAAATCCAGCCCAGAACCACTTGTTCTAGGAAAGTGTTGTGTCCCTCCTGAGACCTCCTGAGACCTGTACAGCTGTGCGTAAAAGCTGACGCCCTTTTATTTAGCTCACAACAAAAACAAACCATAGCATAATAGTTAAAAAAAAGCATGGTGCATAGGTGCCCTAAATAAAAAATAAAAATGAAAAAATGCATAAACACCATATATTCCCTTTAAGGTTGCCCTGGCTTAAAATCACTATAAATCAAGAATGAGGAGCTGGTGATTTGGGGCATTTGGCTGCCTTAAGAAGGAGTAAAGACCTGCTTGATTAAAGCACCTTTACATGGTTTAAAGGACAGCTCAGCTTACACTACAACTCCTTCTAGTTTTCCTCCATAAAGTTCACACATTGTAAATACGAAACAAAATCCTATCCCAAATGTCTTGAAATGTCTACATATACAAATAGCACCTTCTCATAAAACATGCTGGTTGCACATTGTGAACTTTACAAGGAGTTCATACAGTACATCAGAGAAAAACATTTTCCTAAAGCATAATGTTATGCCATATTTGATATTTATAGTGCTCATTTTGGCTGCCCTGCTTCACACCTGACTGTGTTCTTTGTTGTGTTGCATTATAGCCATAAAGATGACAGCGGCCTTGCTAGGGTGAGCTATATTATGGTGCTATAAAGCTGGCTAAAACCCGACACAGCATTTTTTTTCACTTTTGCTTTCTGTAACAAGACAGAATAAAGCAGATTGGTGTGGAATGCATTCTAAAGCACCTACTCTAAATAATGTGAGACACTAATAATATAATATCATAATGAAAGAAGGTATGTTACCAGGGGCGGACTGACCATTCGGGCGCTGCTCGAGGGCCCCATGCCACTAGGGGACCCCATCAGGGTTGCCAGCCTCAGTAAAAGCAGGATAGTATGTAAAAATATGTGTTTTTTACACCTGTCCCTGAAATGTCCCGTATCAACATCCTATGGGTCAAAAAATCCCAAGATTATAGCTGCCCCGCCTCTCCAGTACCTTCTCAGTGTGTGTATGTATACTGTGTGTGTATATTGTGTGTCTGTATGTGTATACTGTGTATATATAGTGTATGTGTGTGTATACAGTACGTGTGGCCCCATAATCTATTGCCTGGGGCCCCATAATCTCCTAATGCCCGGGGGCCCCATAATCTTCTATTGCCCCTGGGCTCCATAATCTCCTATTGTCCGAGGGCCCCATGAGTTGTCAGTCTGCCCCTGTGTGTTACCTTGGTGGTTGTCCATCTGGGGGTATCTTAGCGTGTCAGTGGGTACTGTCAGTATGGTGGATAGTCAAACTGACTCCAAAGTTATGATATCACTAAAAGTGGTGCAAGGATCATAATGTGATTGGCTGATGGAATTCTCCATAGTATATCATATCATGGAAAAGGTATACAGTAAAACATTGGTTTGCGAGCATAATTCGTTCCAGAAACATGCTTGTAAACCAAAGCACTTGTATATCAAAGCATTTTTACAGGGTATAAAAGAGAGGCACCTCGAAGTGTAGCAATAAGTTGCTAAATTTGTACCTTCATTAAATGTAACCATAATGCTACACTTAGAGGCTCCTCTCTTCTTTTTTATACTCAATTGTGACATGACGCTACTCTTATATCAAGACATCGCTTGTATATCAAGGCAAAATGTATTAAAACATTTTGCTTGTCTTGCAAAATGTTCTCAAACCAAGTTACTCTCAAACCAAGGTTTAACTGTATTAAAGCGGAGGTCCCGCAGTGATTTGTTTTTCTTTTGCCGATTGCATTCTTTTCTCCACTATAAATCATTACTCGCTGTTTAGACTTTATAAAACATCTGCATTCTGTTATCGTACCGAAGGATTCTTTATAAAAAACTGCCGCGGGATGTTCTTACTGTAAGTGGTGAATGCTTTCTTCCCAGCATTCAGCGCTCGATCCCGCACATGCTCAGTGTTGACGACGCGACTGACTGTTGCCATCACAATGGGTGGCGTCGTCTAAAGTTCACGCCCCCGTTGTGATGGCAACTCCGTACCGCACTAAATCTTGGGAGGCATGACGCTTGGCTCCCATCAGACAGTGCGGTACAAGGGGAAGACAGGAAATACGTCTACTCCCGTGGGAGAAAAAGACTGGATGTCAGAACTAAAAGATAAATAACAAGGTATTTACAAAGAAAAATAAATATTGGGGTGCGAATTGATTATCTATGCTGTTAACTAAATGCAATAAGACATACTTTAAAATTTAGGTGAAACTCCGCTTTAAGAATACAACATTAACCACAAGGTGGTTAATTGACTTCAAGGGATGGTGAAACTTTGCTTCAAACCTTCAATTCAAAAGACAGAAGTTCATTTTTTTCCACTGCACATGATTGTATGTTTGAAGATTGACTTTTGTAAATCCTCCCCATACAGCAGATGTAGTGATGGAACTACCAAACACGAGCAGATGCCTTTTAACTATTTGTTAAGCATTTCCAGATAATGATGCAATTTTCTGGAGTAAAAACAAAGAGGAAATAACCCAGAGTGCTTTATCATGCTCCCCAAACAGTTTAAAAGCATCTGCTTTTTAATGTTGCTGTTTAAATTAAATATCCTATTGCTGCTAAGTAAGTGAGAGGAACTGATGCTGAAGTGCCAAAGTCTGTGTTGGTTTAAGGAGAAAAAAACTTTTTAGGGATAAACTCAACAGACAGACAATGTAAATTCAATAAGTTCACGTATGCTTTCAGCTATCAGCTCAATAGACTAATATTTTTTTACCTCCTGCTCACATACTATGCAGAACAAAGGAAAAGTATATATATCCTGCAGCCAATCGGATCAGCTGCCAGTTAGGTTGGACAGCATTCAGTGCGCATCAGCAATACATACCAAATGCTTTCCTTTGATGTCCGAACTTCTAAATAAATTGGGTCCAGTCTGGGTCCTTGATACGAAAAGAGAAAAGGTATGCTGACCTTGTACAAAAGGCACAATGTTTATTGAATTCACGAACCTTAAAGTTGATCTTTAGACAAAACCTTTTTTACTTTTTTTTTGGATAGAGAACTGGAGGGTTATAACCCCTGTCATTTTATTTTTTGCCATTTGCGTCCCATTGGGGAGATTTCCTTTCACTTCCTGTCCCATAGCCAAAACAGGAAGTGAGATAAAATACCTGCAAATTAAGGGGATTCTTTGGGGACCCCCAGTTCACCACAACTAGTGTCCCTATTGGAAGTTTTCCCCTCTATTACTTTTCTGGGGACAACCCAAAATGTGGGATTTTCTTTTACTTTCATTTTGATGATAATGGTAAACAGGACAAATAGAGAGAGTGAATCTCTGTAACAGGGGCAGAGGTAGCAATAAAAAATTATTAGGTGTTCTAATCCATCTCCACAAAAAATAAAAAAGTTTTGGCTTTAGTTACACTTTAACTGCTTGCCGACCAGCCGCCACAGTTATTCGGCGGCAGGTTGGCTCTGCTGGGCAGGATCACGTAGCTATACGTCATTTCGCCTAGCAGCCAATAGGGGCGCGCTCGCCCCTGACTCCCGCGCGCGTGCCCGGCGGGCGCGATCGCCGCCAGGCACACGCGATCGCTCGTTACAGAGCGAGAACCGGGAGCTGTGTGTGTAAACACACAGCTCCCTGTCCTGTCAGGGGATCAGTCATTTCCCCTAGTGAGTCCACCCCCCCTACAGTTAGAACACACCCAGGGAACATACTTAACCCCTTCCTCGCCCCCTAGTGTTAACCTCTTCCCTGCCAGTGGCATTTTTATAGTAATCATAGTAATCAATGCAAAAAGTATGTAGAAGAATACGTATCAGCCTAAACTGAGGAAAAAATATTTTTTTTATATATTTTTGGGGGATATTTATTATGGTAAAAAGTAAAAAAATATATTTTTTTTTTCAAAATCGTCGCTCTATTTTTGTTTATAGTGCAAAAACTAAAAACCGCAGAGGTGATCAAATACCACCAAAAGAAACCTCTATTTGTGGGAAAAAAAGGACTCCAATTTTGTTTGGGAGCCAATTGTCAGTTAAAGCGACGCAGTGCCGAATCGCAAAAAGTGCTCTGGTCTTTGACCAGCAATATGGTCTGGGGCTGAAGTGGTTAAATATAACTTACATCATAAAATATCAGTTTTAGATACACTTTTGCCGCGTATACATGGTCGGAATTTCTGACAAGAGAAGTTCGATGTGAGCCTTTGGTCGGAAATTCCGACCGTGTGTAAGCTCCATCTAACTTTTTCTATCGGAATTTCCGAAAAAATAAATTTGAGAGCTGGTTCTCAATTTTTCCGACAAGAAAAGTTCTTGTTGGAAATTCCGATCGTCTGTATGCAATTCCGACCCACAAAAAAACACGCATGCTCGGAATCAAGTCGACGCATGCTCGAAAGCATTGAACTTCATTTTTCTCGGCTCGTCGTAGTGTTGTACGTCACCGTGTTGACGGTCAGAATTTTGTGTGACCGAGTGTATGCAACACAAGTTTGAGCCAACATTCCGTCGGAAAAAAATCCACGATTTTCTTGTCGGAATTTATGATCGTGTGTACGTGGCATTAGCCTTAAAGCCAACTTCCAGCCCACATTTTTTTTAGCTAAGTGGTAAAGGGTTAGAATATCTTTTACGTTTTGAAGGCCATCTATGAAATAATAATGACAGAGGGACCAGGTTCCAGGTATTCAACATATCCACAAGGGTTGGATACCAGTGGTGGCCACAGATCTGCCATAGAATAACGTTTTACGACACCACCCATTGGAATGGTATTTATCTTCTTCTTTTACAGGCTGAATTATATAATATAAGCGACAGGATCACTACACATTTATGAGCCAAACTTGATGTTAAAGAAATATAGTACTGTTGCTAAACTATTATCCCTCTCATATAGCTCAAAAACCCTTTACTTTGGCTAGCCTGTAGAAGCCTACAGTATTGTAATTGACTTGAGGCTGACATGTTCTGTGTTGTTTAAACTTCAGAACTCTACTATCATTACAAAATGTTATCATTCAAATTAAATGTATAAACAGTTATAATACAACAAGAGAAGAAGTAATTAAATCACAAGGCTAACAGATGAATACTTGAAATTCATAGCCATTATTACATTGGCATGAGTCTGAGTTGTAGGTAAAGTCTGTGGAGACAGGAACTGTACTTGGTTATTTGAAAAATAAAATAAATTTATTGTTGGTACTGTGAAACATATATAAATATATATATTTTTTATTGTAAATTTTATTTCTAAGATTCTAAGATTTATATTTATCTACAGTACAGATTGAATACCTCTCTAATCATACCTATCAGGATAAAATATATGGGGCCAGATCCACATAGAAATAGATCGGCGCAGCGTATGTGAGATACGCTACGCCGCTGTAACTTACTTTTGGCTGCTTTGAATCCTCAAAGAATTTGCGCCATAAGTTACGCCGGGGTAGTGTATCTCTGGCGGCGGAATTCAAATCGGCGATTAGGGGGCAGGTTTCATTTAAATGAAGCGCGTCCCCGCGCCGAATGAACTGCGCATGCGCCGTCCCGAATTTTCCTGGCGTGCATTGCGCTAAATGACGTCGCTAGGATGTAATTTTTTTAACTTTCGACGTGGGAACGACGGCCATACTTAACATGGCAAGTCTAACTATATGCCGCAAAATACCAGCTTTAACTATACACCGGAAAAAGCCGACTAGAGACTACGTAAAGGAATGCGCCGGCCGCTCGTACGTTCGTGGATCGTCGGAAATAGCTAATTTGCATACCCGACGCGGAAAACGACGTGAACGCCACCCAGCGGACGCCCAAGTATTGCATCTTAGATCCGAAGGCATACGAAGCCGTACGCCTGTCGGATCTAACCCAGATGCCGTCGTATCTTGGTTTGAGGATTCAAACTAAAGATACGACGCGGGTAATTTGAAAGTACGCTGGCGTATCAGTAGATACGCCGGCTTACTCGCTCTGAGGATCTGGCCCATGGTTCTTGTATCAACATTTATTTTCTTATTCCAGTTAAGAAAAAAAAAAATGAATGATACTATGAATACTTCAGTATGTTTACCTGCATTTTTATTGCTGCCTATTAAAATATTACAAATGAACATCTTGATTATATAATATCTCAGAACACCTTGAATATGTAAATAGCTAATTTGCATTTAAAATGTAACACTTATCTCATATATTTCAAAAGAAAATGTTAGCAGCAACTAGTCATTCAGAAACAAATGTGTATAAACAGTTTTAAAGAATAACTCCATTTTTGTTGAGAAAAAACATTCCCATCTGGGTGATCTATGTAGATTGCAAGGATCTAAACAAACCTTATTGCAGATTCCTATCTTTTGTTATTCTGAAGAAAAAGCTCCTTGTTTGAGTCCATTTGCAAAATGATTGTGAATGGAAGTGATTTCATAATTGTCAATTAGCTGCTGCACTTGCAGGGTTCTAAAGAGGAAAGTTGCAGGGTCTGCATCCCTTTTGTGACTATCTCACCAAAAATTACATTGGTTGCAGGGGTTGTTGAAAATCTGATTTGTATCTTAGTGCAGACTTCTAGAAAAATCAGTAAGTCAATCACAAATGCAGAAAATTACATTTCTGGGGGGCGTTCTGTACACCATCTGTGTGCAGAACTCCTCCAGATTGCCATATTGCATTGCATTTTACAGAAAATACAGAGCTGTAAATTGAAAAGGAAAGGTACTTTTTAATACAGTAGGTGAACCCGATTTTGTGTCAATCTCGCTCTCTTTCTCAGCGAGATTGAGCACCTACGAGCCCCATCGCGGGAGCCAGCGCCGAGCTGGCTTGCCGCGATGGAGACAGAGCCGTCATAGAAGCGACGGGAGATCCGACTTGGATTCCCGCCAATTCTACACGTGTGCGGCGTTTGTTATGAATCCTGAAGGGGAAGTCCCCGCCGGATTTTAAATAAAAATCCGGCATGGGTCCCCCCCTCAGGAGCATACCGGGCCCTTAGGTCTGTTATGGGTTGTAAGGAGAGCCCCCTACGCCGGAAAAAACGGCGTAGGGGGTCCCCCTACAATCCATACCAGACCCGTATCCAAAGCACGCTACCCGGCCAGCCAGGAAGGGAGTGGGGACGAGCGAGCGCCCCCCCCCTCCTGAGCCGTACCAGGCTGCATGCCCTCAACATGGGGGGGTTGGGTGCTCTGGGGCAGGGGGGCGCACTGCGGCCCCCCCCACCTCAGAGCACCCTGTCCCCATGTTGATGAGGACAGGGCCCCTTCCCGACAACCCTGGCCGTTGGTTGTCGGGGTATGCGGGCGGGAGGCTTATCGGAATCTGGGAGCCCCATTTAATAAGGGGGCCCCCAGATACCGGCCCCCCACCCTAAGTGAATGAGTATGGGGTACATCGTACCCCTACCCATTCACCTGCAAGAAAAGTGGTAAAAACACAAATAAACCACACAGTGTATTAAAATATTTTATTTTTCTGCTCCGGAGGCCGCCCCCTGTCTTCTTTATTAGCTCTTTTACCAGGGGGGGCTTCTTCTTTGACGTCTTCGGGTGGGTGGGGGCCGCCGTCTGGTTCTCTTCCACCGCCGGGGGGGGTGGCTTTTAAAAAAGCCCCCACCCCCCCGGCGGGTTTCCTCCGGCGTCTTCGGCGGGGCTCTTCTTCTTCCGCTATCCCGACGGGTCTTCTCAACTCTCCGGGGTTCTCCTTCTGTCTTCGCCGCTCTCCGTTGTTGACTCGGCGCACCCCGGTTCTTCGTCTCGCTGTCCGGTGTCTTCTTCCGTTCTGTACGTCTTCTCCTTCCGTGCTGTGATGAGTTCTTCTTCCGTGCTGTGACGTCATGTTCTTCACTTCTCTCCTTCTCCCGATGTTGACTCGCCGGTCCTCCTCGCTGAAATGACGGGTGCGCGGGTGCATCGGACCTATATAGGCCTCACAGTCCCATCATGCTCTGTACCTACCCATGTGATACCTACCACGTGGTAGGTATCACATGGGTAGGTACAGAGCATGATGGGACTGTGAGGCCTATATAGGTCCGATGCAAGGCGCGCATCCGTCATTTCAGCGAGGAGGACCGGCGAGTCAACATCGGGAGAAGGAGAGAAGTGAAGAACATGACGTCACAGCACGGAAGAAGAACTCATCACAGCACGGAAGGAGAAGACGTACAGAACGGAAGAAGACACCGGACAGCGAGACGAAGAACCGGGGTGCGCCGAGTCAACAACGGAGAGCGGCGAAGACAGAAGGAGAACCCCGGAGAGTTGAGAAGACCCGTCGGGATAGCGGAAGAAGAAGAGCCCCGCCGAAGACGCCGGAGGAAACCCGCCGGGGGGGTGGGGGCTTTTTTAAAAGCCACCCCCCCCCGGCGGTGGAAGAGAACCAGACGGCGGCCCCCACCCACCCGAAGACGTCAAAGAAGAAGCCCCCCCTGGTAAAAGAGCTAATAAAGAAGACAGGGGGCGGCCTCGGAGCAGAAAAATAAAATATTTTAATACACTGTGTGGTTTATTTGTGTTTTTACCACTTTTCTTGCAGGTGAATGGGTAGGGGTACGATGTACCCCATACTCATTCACTTAGGGTGGGGGGCCGGTATCTGGGGGCCCCCTTATTAAATGGGGCTCCCAGATTCCGATAAGCCTCCCGCCCGCATACCCCGACAACCAACGGCCAGGGTTGTCGGGAAGGGGCCCTGTCCTCATCAACATGGGGACAGGGTGCTCTGAGGTGGGGGGGGCCGCAGTGCGCCCCCCTGCCCCAGAGCACCCAACCCCCCCATGTTGAGGGCATGCAGCCTGGTACGGCTCAGGAGGGGGGGGGGCGCTCACTCGTCCCCACTCCCTTCCTGGCTGGCCGGGTAGCGTGCTTTGGATACGGGTCTGGTATGGATTGTAGGGGGACCCCCTACGCCGTTTTTTTCGGCGTAGGGGGGCTCTCCTTACAACCCATAACAGATCTAAGGGCCCGGTATGCTCCTGAGGGGGGGACCCATGCCGGATTTTTATTTAAAATCCGGCGGGGACTTCCCCCTCAGGATTCATAACAAACGCCGCACACGTGTAGAATTGGCGGGAATCCAAGTCGGATCTCCCGTCGCTTCTATGACGCGCTTGCTGGGATGTGCTGTCACTATTCCAGTGAGTGTGAGATGTCGGCGAGATCTCGGCACCCTGTCGCCGAGTATCAGCGCGACGCTGTCGTGCTAAAAGCACAATATCACAAACACCTACTGTAACATTCAATTACAATATGACTTGTGTCGCAATTGTATACGCTATATTATTTGTATTTTATTTGCTATTCTTTCCCCCACAAAATTGGAGTTACGCTTTAAACTTAGGCAAGCATAATATTAAGAATAAAAGTAAAGTGGTAAAAATATATATATATATATATATATATATATATATATATATACACAAACACATTGTATTGGGACACCTGCCTGTACACGCACATAAACTTTAATGGCATCCCTGTCTTAGTTTGCAGGGTTCAACATTGAGCTGGTCCACCCTTTGCAGCAATAACAGCTTCAACTCTTCTGGGAAGGCTGTCCACAATGTTTAGGTGTGTGTCTATCGGAATGTTTGACCATTTTTCCAGAAGCGCATTTGTGAGGTCAAGCACTAATGTGGACAAAATTTGGGATGGCTTAGAGCGGAGACTGTAAGCCAGGCCTTCTTGTCCAACAGTGCCTGACCTGACAAATTCCTCTAACAGTGGAAGGGTCTTAAGGGGGCAGGATGATCATTCAGTGGGGTTTTCGGCATCTGCACTGTACCCTGGACACCTGCATCTCCCTTGCCCCCATCTTGCACTCAGTGGGAGCCATTGGGAGACAAACTGTCACTTGTAAACACAGAAGCCGGACTAGCCGGACTAGCCGCACTAGGCAACCAGGCGAGGAGTACCAAGACAAGTGTGTCTTGCCTACAGTCAAGCATGGTGGTGGGAGTGTCATAGTCTGGGGCTGTATGAGTGCTACCGGCACTGGGGAGCTCCAGTTCATTGAGGAAACCATGAATGGCAACATATACTGTGACATATGGAAGCAGAGCATGATCCCCTTCCTCCGGAGACTGGGCCATAGGGCAGTATTCCAACATGATAACGACCCCAAACACACCTCCAAGATGACCACTGCCTTACTAAAGAAGCTGAGGGTAAAGGTGATGGACTGGTCAAGCATGTCTCCAGACCAAACCCCTATTGAGTATATGTGGGGCATCCTCAAATGCAAGGTGGAGGAGCGCAAGGTCTCTACCACCCACCAGCTTTGTGATGTCATCATGGAGGAGTGGAAGAGGCCTCCAGTGGCAACCTGTGAAGCTCTGGTGAACTCCATGCCCAAGAGGTTAAGGCAGTGCTGGAAAATAATGGTGGTCACACAAAATATTGACACTTTGGGCCCAATTTGGACATTTTGACTTAGGGGTGTACTCACTTTTGTAACCAGTGGTTTAGACATTAATGGCTGTGTGTTGAGTTATTTTGAGGGGACAGCAAATGTACACTGTTAAACAAAATGTACACTCACTACTTTACATTGTAGCAAAGTGTAATTTCTTCAGTGTTTTTCACATGAAAAGATATAATAACATATTTAAAAAAATGTGAGGGGTGTACTGACTTTTGTGAGATACTATATATATATATATATATATATATATATATATATATATATATATATATATATATATATATATATATATATATATATATATATATATATAAATAAATATAAATAAAAGGAAAAACTACATCTACGCAGTTTTTTCATAACTGAAGCAGTAAAAAATGCAAAGCTTTGCACCTGCAAGAGGATACACTGAACACTTGCCTCTCAGGTAGATGGCAAGTCTCAGGTAGAGTACAAGCTCCAATAAAGTCTTCGGCATTCAATGCATTTGGGAGTGTCAAATGCCTGCCCTCCCACCACACTCAATGGCCCCATCCATCAGCCCCTATGCTACTACTGTAGTATAATAATAATGATCCTCTACTGCATTTCTATAGTCAGGAAGCATTACATAATCAAGGAGGACATAGGAATTGCAATACCCATTGCTTCCTTTCAGTCATTACCATTTTAACTTCAGTTGCAAATGCTCGCCTCTGCTCAAAGGTAGTGCTAAAACATCATTCTTTGCATGTGCATGAAAGCTTTTTTCAATCATAAACTGCACTTCTCCATGCTTAATAATTTAAGTCTGCAGCTACATGCTATGTTCATTAGACATGTCCCATGGCGCTCACGTGGCACAGTTTTGTCAGAGACAGCACTGCCTCAAGAAACAGGTTAAAGTACATCAATATGACATAATAAACATCATCCTAGACAAAGACTTCACATTGTCCTGTTGTCAAGAGGAAACTGCTGGATAAACATCAAACAGAGTGCTTTGTGCTCAGGTCTATAATAGGTGTATCAGCACAAGAGCCTTTTTAATAAAAGAATAATAGTTATGATATAAGTCAACAGGCTTCAAATAAGATGTATTGCAATGATGATGGATGATGTTCTCACTGTGGCTTGATACATAGGAAAGCTAGTTTGGGAAGGAAAAAATGCAACAATGTTTATATAATGTGACAGTCTACATGTGTGTGCTGGGTTCTTTAAAGCCCCAGGCTCCTTCAGAAAAAATAAAAGTCAGACGCTAAATACTGTAGCTGTTGACTTTTAATACTAAGACACTTACCTCTCTATGAATCCAGCAGTGTCTTCACCCGAGCCAATCTAGGCTAAGGGAAACCAGCAGTAAAGCATCAAAGGCTTCACAGCCGGTTCCCTATTGTGCAAAGCACGCTGCACTTTGTGAATGGCCCAGTATCGAGGGAAGGAGGAGGGGGGCTGAACTTCCGACTGTATTCACCACGCTGAGATCAGTGGGAAGTGGAAGCGAGTACCTGGCAAAACCAGGTACCTGCCCCCCCCCCTGAAAGGAGCCAAATGTGGCAGCAGAGGGGGAGGAGGCAAACAAGCAAAGCTTCCTCTTTTGGGTGGAACTCTGCTTTAAAATCAGGGCTTAAAAAAATGTGGCCTGGCACAATTCTACGTGATACAGAAGACAATTATTGCTCTTTTTGTGCGTAAATGACTATAGAGAATTAAAATGCCTCATTTAAAGATCAAATGAACTTCCAGTTTATATCAGCTAAATACATCCAGCCTGCCTAAAAACAAAGTGCTAAGTCTTAGGCCGGGTACACACGAACAAACATGTATGGTGAAAGCGGTCCGTCGGACCGTTTTCACCATACATGTCTGCCAGAGGGCTTCTGTACGATGGTTGTACACACCATCGTACAGAAGTCCGCGCGTAAACAATACGCGGGGCGTGTCCGCGGTGTCGCCGCGTCGATGACGCAGCGACGTGGGCGGCCCGCCTTTAAAATGCTTCCACGCATGCGTCGAAGTCATTCGACGCATGCGAGGGACGGCGGGCGCCTGGACATGTACGGTAGGTCTGTACTGACGACCGTACATGTCCGAGCGGGCAGAATTCCAGCGGACTGTTTTAAAACAAGTCCAGGAATATTTGTCTGCTGGGAAAAGGCCCGGCGGGCAAATGTTTGCTGGAATTCGGCCCGCTCGCGCCCACACACGACCGAACATGTCTGCTGAAACTGGCCCGCGGACCAGTTTCAGCAGACATGTTTGGTCGTGAGTATGGGGCCTTACAGTTTGTTTTCTTTAAAAAGCAATCTTGATGAGTTGAATCACTCATTGGCTTATTTCTGTAGAGTTCTAAGCTACTTTCATTTACCACAGCCATTACAAGAGGATTTCATTCTTGTGTTCATTTATTTTAACATAAAAGGAGATTTATCTCCCTACAGTGGTCAAGAAAGCATATGCCAGTGAGATTTTGATATAAAACAGTATTACTAATTTTACGTCATTTTTATACTACCGTATTTTCCGGCGTATAAGACAACTTTTTGCATCTAAAATCATGCCCCAAAAGTCGGGGGTCGTCTTATACGCCGGGTACCTGTCAGTCGGTCAGTCAGACGGCGGCCATCCATATTGCCTTCTCATCCGCAGCCTCGGCTGCGGATGAGAGGACATCCGTGATAGGCGGAACACTGAACAGAGGCTCTGCTGGGAAAATTAGTGTTCTGCCTATCACGGAACAGCCTGAGGAGGGGGCGCGGCTTTTGAATAATGGATGGCCGCCGTCTGACTGAATGACTCTGCAAACAGGAGAAGGTAGGGAGATCATCGAGGCAAGGAATGGCACAGTGAGGCATGTATTGATGGCACAGTGAGGCATGTATAGATGACACAGTGAGGCATGTATAGATGGCACAGTGAGGCATGTATTGATGGCACAGTGAGGCATGTATAGATGGCACAGTGAGGCATGTATAGATGGCACAGTGAGGCACGTATAATGGAACAGTGAGGCATGTATAGATGGCACAGTGAGGCATGTATAGATGGCACAGTGAGGCATGTATTGATGGCACAGTGAGGCATGTATAGATGGCACAGTGAGGCATGTATAATGGCACAGTGAGGCATGTATAGATGGCACAGTGAGGCATGTATAGATGGCACAGTGAGGCATGTATAGATGGCACAGTGAGGCATGTATAGATGGCACAGTGAGGCATGTATAATGGCACAGTGAGTATATCCCAAAACCAACATTTTAGCTGGAAAATTAGGAGGTCGTCTTATACGCCCAGTCGTCTTATACACCGGCAAATACGGTACGCTTATTATCTGTTTCAGGATACCTACCTTCTACCAGGTGGTTGAGCCTGCCCTGAATGAGTACAGCGGACATACAATGAATACTGATTATTTTTACCAAGCAGAATACCATACATATATTGAGGAAACCTTTTTGTATTTAATATATTTAATAAAATACATTGGGAATTAAAAAAATAAGTAATATATGCCCAGCATTTAGATACATGTTGTGTGCAGATTATTAAGTAAATTTGATTCAGTGGTAGACTAATATGCTCATAGTTATTGCTCTTTTCTACAATTACTGTCAAAACAGTGTTAAATAGAAAAATAAATATTGGCAATGAACCTAAATAAAAGTATGCTATGCCTTGCACATTTTACAGTGTCCAAAAAGTAGGCCACTGAGCACAGATTGAACGACACCCTAGGCCTCAACGCTACAGTGATTTTATCCAAGATTAGCACCAAAGGAACACTCATTTCACAGTGACATTCTTCAAGTACATAATAGTTAGTTTATGCTAGTTTGAAGGCCATTTTCAACCTATTTAATTATCTGGTGACATTTAAAATTAACCGTAAAGGGGGGCAGAAACGTGCTTTAAATATTCCACCTTAGCGACGCTTAGGGAAACGGTAAAACAAACAAGAGCAGAAAAAAGGAACAAAGGTAAAAATACGGTAAGCAGCTCACTGTAATTTTCTCTGGAAAAAAGCATTGTACATCACTTTGATGACTTAAAATAAGTTTCAGGCATGTGTTTGATGCTAGTCTCACTGGCAGCATTTATCCAACTTCCCTTCACTTCCCCAATGCCCTGTTTAACTGCCTGGAGCTAAAGCTGGCCATAACCTGTGCAAATTTCATCCTGTTTCATAACTAACCAAAATTCTCTTAGTGGGTGACCCTGTCAGACCCCTCTCTTCTGATACCCTTAAAATGAAAAATCAAAGGAGCCAAGCGGAAAACTGTTCAGTATTCTGACAGTGGGCAGTGAGTGTGAGAATACAGCAGCCTGGCATAGGAGACTTCTGGCACAGGTTTTTTCTGCCACTTACGGGCAGCTCTTTTCTTTCAGTGCTCAGAGCTAAGCTGTTGGTTAATTACCAGCCACTTGTTGTTTCCACAGTGACTCACCTGGTTATCATTAACCTGCCTCATTAGTCCAGCCTACAGCCAGCCCCTTTTGGCTATTTAAGCAGCTTAGCTCATTCTCTCCATGCCCTTGCGTGGTCAAGGATATCCCGTGGGTTCCTGTCTATGTTCCTGTGTGTGACCTGGCCTGGCTGACTTCTCTTACAATACCTGTTCCTGCTTTGGCTCCTTACTATTCTGATTTCTGGCTTCCTGGCCCCGTCTCGTCTGATTATCTGCTCTGGCATCCAAACCTTAGCTTCAGTTTTTGACTGGTTCCTGATCTGGGTTATTTTCTGTTATTTCTTTAAAGGTGTGATTTTAATTGCATTTTCTATCTCCGCATTGTTTATGGTTCCTGACAAGACTCATCCAGTCATGCTGTTAGCTGTTAGTGCATGGCCAACATAAGAAAGTTTCCAAACTTTCCTTGCCCCTATATGACAGTGCTGGTCCAGTTATCAAGCTCCAACGTTGTAACATGGAGCAACTTGAGAGTACTTGAAAAATAAGGGCAGGGGTTGAAGGAAAAGCAAGACCGTGCTACTGTGTCTATTAAGCCCCATACACACTATCAGTTTTCCTGCAGGTTTTCTCTTCAGGTTTGCCAAAAACATATAATATGAGGTCAAACCTCAAGAGTTTCAATTTGTATGCAATCAGGCAGGTCCTTGCACTACATGGTTTTGGTAAACCTAAAGAGAAAAACCTGCAGGAAAACTGATAGTGTGAATGGGGCTTTAGGGTGTACAGTACATTATATACATCCCCATACAATACATTCCTGGGCTCAGAGTGCAAAGAAAAATAGACCCATTAAAGTATTGTGACCAAAAAAAAATATTTGAAAATTACAGTAACTTAAAGTGATTGTAAATGATCACCTTGTAAAACAACCTATTTAGTTTAAAATAGAAATGAAAGGAAACACCTTATAAGAAACATTATAAATATCTTTTCTTCCCTTTTTTACATTCCTTCTGTTCTCAGTTGCATAAGAGCTGGGGAGGAGAAGCAACAACACACTGAACTTTCCAGTAAATGGCTGTGCAGGGAGGGTGTCAGGACAAGTCTGATCATTGGAGGACAACAGCCAGAGAACTGACCACACTGTGCTCTCCTGCTTAGTGTGGTCAATTGCTAATAAGAAAGCATAAGGACTGGCAAGAGTGCCAGGGATTTCACACAAAGGAATCAATACAAAGAGAACAGGATAATGTTTCATACAAGTAGATGGTACAGCAGGCACATATCAGGAATCGGAAATGCTGAGGTAACAAACACTTTAACTAAGGAACGCTAATAATAACACAAGTAGTCTAAATTATAAATAATTTAAACTTCACAAGATAAATCCTTGCGCTAACAAATATGACCCTTATGACTCATTATTAATTGATATAAAATCAATTCTCTAAAAGCATGGTGAACCAGTGCTGATTATAGAATAACAAAGCCTATATAATTTCAAACCATTTTGTCTCATTCTACCTTAGATGTCTAGATTTTTATGCCATTTTGAACTTTCCTAAATAAAAGGAAAGAAAAAGGGCACAGCTGCTTTTATGATCCTCTAGTAGGGGATGTTAGCCAAGATCCAATAACAGGAAGGCAGTAAGTTAGTGAAGTTCTTTTTGAGAACATTGTTTTTTATTTCTTTTGTTACAGCCATGCTCCTGTCACTAGAAGTACAGCCGTAATAGTATATATGCCTCTCCTCCTTCCTTGTCCAACAGAATGAAATTGGCTTTTGCCTACTGCCTGACCATCTGTGCTATTAAATTAAATGACAGAGAATTTTAAACTCGCCAAGAAAAGGCTCATTTTATTACCAGTAAATCAGTCGTGGTGTTTGAAAAAAGTATCATAAAGCACACACATTCTGATTAACAAATACGCCAATAAAACAGCCTGCGCTGTATGGAAAGTCTGGAAAAGGAGAAAATGATCAAGGTTTACTGGTAGGAACCCTTAGCCTATAATAATGCAGTTATATAACTATTTTGACATTTCCATAACCCACAAATTATATTTTATGTTACAGAGACCTAAAAGTGTGTTCATGGAATAAACCAACTAGATGTTAAAATAATTTCTTTTTATGGTAAGTTAAAACAGGTGCTTTCAGAATGCCTTTGGAACCTTTGTACTAAGCCCCATATTTAAGGTGCTGAACTCCACATATTATCATGTACTACAGGGGTGCCCACACTTTTGAAGAGCGAGGGCCACTTAGGCGATTTGGTAACCGGTCGCGGGCCACAATGAGTAGAACGGGTGGATGGCAGCCCACTCAACTCTATAGAACCCACTTTTTTTTTAGCAGATCGTATTAGAGGTAGTCCATTTACATCTGCCACTCCTTAGAGGGGAATGAAGGGTCCGATTGGGTCGGACTGACCAGGGGAAAGGGGCCCAAGGCTGCTTTCACACTGATGCACTGTTTACCCGCACAAGGGGTGCAGCACAGTTCACCTGTGGCTTTCCTGTAGGTTAGCTGAACTTTGCCTTAGACTTTTATTATATCCTATAGGTGTGGTGCACTTTCAGAAAGCACACAAAACTCGCAGGTAATAGAAGTCTATGGCTAATTTCAGTGCGCTGCTCTGCACCTGTGGATCAGTTTAAAAGCAGCCCAGTAACCACTGCAGAACACATATGCCCATATATACACTGATTTTCGTAATAAACATACCTTTATTAACAATATTTGATTCCATCCCAGAGCAGGAGGTTGCGGGCCACATCGGAGGGCTCCGTGTGCCACATGTGGCCCCTGGGCCACTGGTTGGGCACCCCTGATGTACTATATGGTTCTAAGAGAGCCCCCCCCACGTTTTACTCACCCGAGCCAGTTCACCTGCTCGTGCGTCCCCGACGTCCTCTTCTCCACGGAGTCCTAGCGTTGATTGGATAGATTGATAGCAGTGCAGCCATTGGCTGATGCTGCTGTCAATAAAATCCAATGACGTGGGCTCCGGGGGCAGGGCCGAGTCATACACTCAGCGTCTATGGATGCCAAATGCATGACTTGGGAGCGCGCCCGCAAGGTAACCCGCTCGGAAGACCTCTTTTCCATGGGGGTTATCTAATGCGGGGAGGAGCTGCGAGAGCCACCAAGGGACCCCAGAAGAGGATGTTCGGGGCCACTGTGTGCAAAATGAGGTGCACAGTGGAGGTAAGTATGACATGTTTGTATTAGAAAAAAATAAAAAAGGAACATTTAGTGTCCATTTAAGCATGATGGATGCCAAACGCTACAGGTCTAAATCTCAAGTTTTCATGAGCTAGCCTCTCTGATGTGTTTTAAGTGTTGATATTTTGCGGGTTTTGTATCTAGGGAAAAAAACACTTTATAAAGCATCGCTGAAGCACTGTATTATTTAGAGCATAGTAGACCCATTACACAGTATTCTATTCATCTACACTTGGACATTTCTCTCGAAAATATTAGTATGCTATTGTCCAGCTGTCTTCCCCAGGACGAGCTCAAGCCTAGGGGATCTGTAAGAGGTGGCTGACAGACATGACTTTTCATAAAATGAATTCCATGGCTTGGGGTTCAGAACTTCTGACAGGATAAAGCTCATGTTGTATCCTCTACACCTGTGGCTATAAGAAAAAAGGTCTACCATCAATTTTGTCTTCTAAGCTGGAAAGCCAGAGGAAGCATCTGCAGCATAAGACTTATTGCCTTAAGTCAGCACTGCTCCCTGTTCACACGTTATTGACTACAAGTTGACAGTGTGATACATTTCTAGAGGCTTCTGCAACTCTGCATTGAAAAAACAATAAATACAAAAAAACTCTCAAATAATTCCTCCTTCGTGCATCTTACTGCGTCTCCCATTTAATTCATGCTGTGTGCAGTTTGTATAGGCAAGTAAATAAAGCTGTCATCTGTTTGCAGAATAATGCCTTAACCAAACCAATAAAAGAGCTACTTACCTTACAAAGAACAATTGTTGTTCATTAGAAACAGCTGTTCATTTACCAGGAAGCATAAGAGGCCTGTGTACACACCAGACCTAAGTTACGTAGGTTTTTTTTTTAATTGCTCAGAAGCTTGTGATTAACCTTTTGCTGGCAATCATCTCATTTGCAATAGATTGATTTCAATGTTCTGTAAACGTGAGAGCTACCAAAAAAGTGTTACCTTCAAGCTACTGTAACCGTTAAAAAAAAATCACGTTCTTGTTTGGGTTTTAGGGCATATTAATTTTTTGTAATACATGTTAGCACCATTTACTTGTAGTAGGTTACTTAAACTCCAAGTTAATATACAGTTAAAAGTGACAATTGAAAGTCACTAGGCGTAAAAAGTTCCTCTGTCCCCCAGAACTCAGGTGCTGACTGAAATGAAGCCAACTAAGCCTGAAGTGGTGAAACGCATCATGATGGTAGGTCTCTGGGCCAGGACCAAGGCCAGGGTCTTTGCCGGAATAAAGCTTTTATGTTGAATAGGTCATTGGTGTGCAGCTGTCTCATCTTTTTTTAAGTTAATACAGACCACAATTACATTTTTTTTAAAACAATTCTTACGCAATATAACAATGTTGTGATTGAAAACCACCGACTTGTCTTTAGGCTACATGTATGAGCTTATGTTGTGCTTTGTTTCCTTCTACGAAACTCAGGGGATGCTAACCCAATAAATGTTTTTTTTTCTTTTTTTACGAAATCCAATGCATTCTTACCTGCACCTTTTGAAGATGTTCTAAAGACAGAGAACTCCAACTTCAGGAATCACAAAGAAACAATCCCTGTAGTACCAACCCCCTGCCCACACACACACTGCAAGGGTTAAATGCTCATTAAAGGGGTTGTAAAGGTAAATGTTTTTTCACCTTAATGCATTCTATGCATTAAGGTGAAAAAACATCGGAGTATTTGCGGCCCCCCAGCCCCCCGATTACTTACCTGACCCCTCGAAAGTCCCGCCCCATGAACGAACAGGCTTCTCGGCCGTCTTCCCAGCTCGTTCATTGGTTGATTGAAAGCAGCGCAGCCATTGGCAAGCGCTGCTGTCAATCGCATCCAATGACGCGGCGCACCGGGGGGTGGGGCTGAGTGATACACTACAGTGTAGTGCCAGTGATCCAGCATCTTTTAGAAGAGGCTCTGGGGAAACACAGATAGAGGGAGCCTGCTGGAACGAGTAAGGTAAATATTACACCTTATTCCTCATCCCCTAGAGCAGTGATGGCTAACCTTGACATCCCAGATGTTTTGGAGCTACATTTCCCATGATGCTCATGCACTCTGCAGTGTAGTTGAGCATCATGGGAAATGTAGCTCCAAAACATCTGGGGTGCCAAGGTTCGCCATCACTGCCCTAGAGTTAGACAGGCTATACATTGTTTAATTTTATTTCCTTCAACCATGGGTTAAAGGAAAGAAAATTGCTTAATTCCCCCATCACCGCATTTAGTGTTGATGGAGGAAACCCTCCTGTGCAGCTTTTGTATTCTGAAATTGGGTTTCCCCCGGCCACTGGCAGTGATCGCATGAGAAAAATCAGATAGGCTGGTTGTACTGAAGTTGATCAATTGATTGACTAAAGTAAAACCAGCCTGCCCATGCATGAATTGAAATGTGGCCGGGTTCAGCAGGAACCCACTGAATTTCGATCCATCTACATCTGGCTTTAAAAAGCATTTAACTTTTGTAGTGCTCGGGAAGGAAGGGGGCACTGCAAGGGTAGTTTTTTAGTAATTTTTGGAGTTTAACAAGTTATTTAATTTTAAAAGTTGTTTTCAATCCTTTTATTAATTATAACCCAAAAAAATGGTGATCATGCTATGAAGGTGTCTGATCCACTGTTGTCAGGTTAGGTCCACTTTAATTTAACCACTTAACCCCCGGACCATATTGCTGGTCAAAGACCAGAGCACTGTTTGCGATTCGGCACTGCGTCGCTTTAACTGACAATTGCGCGGTCGTGCGACGTGGCTCCCAAACAAAATTGGCGTCCTTTTTCCCCACAAATAGAGCTTTCTTTTGGTGGTATTTGATCACCTCTGCGGTCTTTAATTTGTGCGCTATAAACAAAAATAGAGCGACAATTTTGAAAAAAAATAATATTTTTTACTTTTTGCTATAATAAATATCCCCCAAAAATATAAAAAAACTTTTTTTTTCCTCAGTTTAGGCCGATACATATTATTCTACATACCTTTCGTAAAAAAAAATCGCAATAAGCGTTTATTGATTGGTTTGCGCAAAAGTTGTAGCATTTACAAAATATGGGGTATTTTTACGGCATTTTTATTAATTTTTTTTTTTACTAGTAATGGCGGTGATCAGCGATTTTTTTCAGGTACTGCGACATTATGGCGGACACTTTTGACACATTTTTGGGACCATTGGCATTTTTATAGCGATCAGTGCTATAAAAATGCATTGGATTACTATAAAAATGCCACTGGCCGGGAAGGGGTTAACACTAGGGGGCAGGGAAGGGGTTAAGTATGTTCCCTGGATGTGTTCTAACTGTAGGGGGGTGGCCTCACTAGGGGAAATGACTGTCAATGAAATGACTGGATATGACTACAATGTATGAACAGAAGATCAGCATTTCTCTCCCTGACAGGCCTGGGAGCTGTGTGTTTACACACACAGCTCCCGGTCCCCGCTCTGTAACGAGCGATCGCGGGTGCCCGGCAGTGATCGTGACTCAGGAGCGAGCGCGCGCCCCTAGTGGCCGCTAGGAGAGGGCGGTGTGTTCCTTTCCTCCAATGCAGTCTCCACACCCTCTTCTCTGTGCTGCTAACAGATGGAGAAATATTTTTAACATGGTATGTACCTTTGAAAGGGTGTAGAGAGGGGAAGACTGCAGATAAACTAATAAAATCTATGTAGGGAAGTTTGTTTCATCTTTGTCTATCACCTGAGGCTGTTCACTACACTGGGTATATGTGGGGGTTTCCAACCACTTCAAACATTACTTGATTAAAATGGACCTAATGTGGTGAATTTGCAACAAAAAGGGTGAGAAAGGCAGCAAAAACGTGTCTGTCAACTGTAAAAAGTCGTTCCAAAAGTGCTTTATTTCCATGTCCTATGGCCCACAGTGCAGAGCTGCTTTGGTTCCTTAGACACAACAGCTTACAGGTACACATCTGCTGACTTTCACACCCCTGCCCTCCATCCATATTATCCATTTGTTTGACTGAGGTAGACCTAATGTTACCATCTGGCCTACTTTAGGATTCTTCTAGCTAGCTTGCCTATAGTCCTATAGCTTGCTGTCTCTCTATAGACTTTTTGTTCAGAATAAACCAACAAATATTGTTTATTACTGTTGTTTTTTTATCTCTAATAGGATTATGAGCTTTATTAAAAGATGGTATTTTGCCCAATCTGCTTAAAAATAAACACTTGAAACCTGAAAAAGACAGGTGAAGGTTTCTGAATGACACACGTTTGGTACTAGGTTAAGGTGACCAGATTTTAATGAAATCCGGGGTCATTTTTTTATTTTGGGTACATTTACGATTTAATAAGCATATTTTCCTCAAATGATATATGCAGTGTATGTGGTATGTGTTTATGGAATGATTGTATGATATAGTTAGAGCTAGAGTTCATTTCTCACATTTCACCTGTGAGATAAAAAAAGATACTTCTTAGAAATTAGGATGGATGGTGTGGGGCTGTATGAATGGATGGTGTATGGGGGGTGAGAACTGTATATGTGGATGATGTATGAGGGGGGGGTGAGAACTGTATATGTTGATAGTGTATGGGGGGGTGAGAACTGTATATGTTGATGATGTATGGGGGGGAGGTGAGAACCCTTTGTTGAATTCCTGACATACACAATACCCCAAACACTTGATATCCACGTCTCCCAGCGCAATCTCCGCACACTTTGCAAGAGAGCAGCAGGTAATATGGAGGCTCCACCTGAAACCCCACCTCTGTATGCCTCCTGCAGCCAGCCAGAGCCCAAAGCAAGATGGAGGCCACCTCAGTGTCCCACCTGTCGCACACTGAGTGGATGGAGGTGCTGAGTGCAGGGGGTAGATGGGGAGGGAGAAAGTTTGGCCGGCAGGAGCAGATATCACTGCAGACATGGCGGCATAGTGAGCCACAAGTGGGTCGGGTAAGGCACTGTCTGGTTAGAGGCAGGCAGAGACAAAGACCCATGTCTCAAAAAACAGACAGGCGGCAACCCTAAGTCCGCCCCTACAATCCGGGGACAAAACCGGGGACAGTCTTGGGCCGGGCACAGTGTCCTCAATCTGGGGACTGTCCCCTGAAACCGGAGATGTCTGGTCACCCTATACTAGGTCCCTTTTTTTCAGAAGCTCTGGTTGGATAGGGCAATACTTATGAGCAAAAACCAGTTAATGCAGAAACCAAGTAGGCAGCTAAATAGGGCATAAAAAGTAACAAGGTCTTTGGCAGTAAAGCTGCAATGGTATGCTGCTGGCAAGCATCATGCTAATTAGTAAGAAAAACAGCAGCTATGTTATAGTATTTGAGGTCTGTAAGAGACAGGTGGTATGTGATTCTAATTAAAATATATCTTATCCAACATTAAAACAGACCTTTCCCCATCTACACTAAAAATCCCAGGTGTATGCAGCTCCCAAAAAGATCTGAAACTAATTTTGTAAATCAAATAATTATTTAGTTACTTTAATACAAATTATTTTCACTTCCTGGTCAAATGAAGCACTGGGGACAAAGCCAAAGCCTCACAGATGCCCCCTGGGAAGGCTACATCACCAGTGCCTTCCAGGGAGATGTCATCTTTATACTGTAGGATCTTGGGGAGTGTATGGGAACATGTACAGAATAAAGATTTCCCGCATAGTCCTAAATACGCACGTGCATCATTGGAGAGCAAAAAAATAATACCAGAAAGCGAAAAGAGAAAGAATTGAGATAAAAAACAGCTAAACAAGGAAACAACAGCCTGCAAAAAAAAGAAACAACACTCGTATTCTTTTAAATGCCATTATTTTTTAAGATCTAGGTGAAGGTTTGCTTTAATGGAATGAATACATTGGGGTTGATTTACTAAAACGTCACAGTGTAAAATCTGATGCATGATAGCCAATCAGCTTCTAACATCAGCTTGTTTAATTAAGCTTTGACAAAAAAACATGCAATCTGATTGGTTTCTGTGTAGAGCTGCACCAGATTTTGCACTCTCCAGTATTAGTAAATCAGCCATATTATATACATGCATACTGTATGTACAGTATATACCGTATGATATATATATATATATATATATATATAAACGTTTTTTTTTTCAGGTTTTCATGCACATTATGAACTTGAGTTTTGCAGAGATCTTATGCCGCTGTGTATAAATGAAGCCTGATTGATTGTGACTGTAGAGAGGCAACGCACCAGGACTACAAAAGGTAGGTTTAGCAGCGAGTACAGCACAAAGCCTAGACAAAAGACCCGCTACTTGTCCTTCCTCCCACACATACTTTCCATACACTGCCTTTAATTCAGCTCTAGAAACACATTAATCCTAATATATAGAATTACCTACAGTATTAGGCTATCACAGAAGCAAAAGCTAGATGGAAACAGCTGGGCTTATTTGTCTATGTATGATTAGAGCTACCTGTATAATGCTGTGCTTCGATATATTAGAATAAAGGAATATGTTCATGGAGACCACTATATGCTGCTCTTATTTTCCAGGGATGGTAGTCCACAGCAATTAGTCGGCAGTGGAGTATTTCATTAGTAAAACTGCATGAAAGTAAGCGTAGGTTTGTCAGCAGAAAGAAATCGAATGTTCGTATTAAATTGTACCTCTAACTAAAAATGTGAGAACTTGACTATTTGCTATGGGCAATAGAGTCATTCATTTTGCCATGGGTATTATGCATCAGTGCTTCCAGAAAGACAGCTTTTATGTAGATATTCCAAACTACCATAATGGAATACAAGCAGCATGCAAATCTTTACTGCAGATTAGAATGAATATATAATATAGGCTCTAATCACATAATATTGCATATATAGTATCTCACAAAAGTGAGTACACCTCTCACATTTTTGTAATGACACTTTGCTGCAATGTAAAGTAGTGAGTGTACAGCTTGTATAACAGTGCCAATGTTCTGTCCCCTCAAAATAACTCAACACACAGCCATTAATGTCTAAACCGCTGGCAACAAAAATGAGTACACCCCTAAGCGAAAATGCCCAAAGTACGGTGCCATTCATTTTGAATTGCAACCCAATGCACCTGTCATATTTGTCCAACCAATCTTTTATAAATAGACCCCCATTGACTGGAGTTTTTCTGCTCCAGATTAATACCAGTCACCACACATAAAAGTTAGATGAAGGATGGATGGCCGCACTCCAAAAACCATACAGGTTGTCTTTTATTAAATGAACAGCAAATACATCACCAATTCACAGCAGCAGAAACAGGGGAACAGCCGACGTTTCGCACAAAATCAGTGCTTATTTATGTCCTGTGCACACCACAATGTTAGTATGACATGCAAGGCAGTGCAATCAAAAAAGACATGGGCAGCACAGTGGCTAAGTGGTTAGCACTCCAATCTAGCAACACTAGGGTCGTTGGTTCGAATCCCAAACATGGCCCTACCTGCCTGGAGTTTTCATGATCTTCCTATGCATGCATGGGTTTTCTCCAGGTACTCTGGTTTCCTCCCACACTCCAAAGATGTGCCAGTAGATAAGTTGGCCCTGGTATGTGTATGAATGTGAGTTAGGGACCTTACATTGTAAGCTCCTTGAAGGCAGGGACTGATGTGAATGCATTTTTCTGTAATACGATAGAGCTGGACTGATTTTAACACCAGGTACTGTACCCCCACTGTTGTAGATAGATATGAACGAAATGCCATTTTTCAATGAGTTAAAATAAATCAACAGCCACCACTCCCCAATGTCAGCTTAACATGGACACCTGTCTGCATGCTAAAATGGATCATTTGAGTGATCAGGCTCCTAATCTGTGGAATTTTCTGATTACTTCTGATGCCACATCTCAATTTTTTTTTTACCGTGGGTGAATGCTTAACATCAAGTCTCAGCAGTCAGTTAAAGTATCCCTGCACATTATTTTTCCACTTGGGGTCTTTTAGAAGAGCCTTTAGAAGCTTCCCAGTGTACAGAAGTGTGTGCAGTACGCTAGACCAGTCCTGGTTCAGAGTATGAAGGGTATTCTTTCATCTGGTGCTTACCTGCAATCTGTTTTATAGCTGCATTCATGTTACGCAGAAAATATACATATATTTAACAAAAAGACTATAACACAACTGGCAATAACACCTGAGGTATTCAAAGTTACCAATGTTGACTTAACATGGTATTAAAAAAAAAAATCTATATATATACTAAACTAAAGCCATTGCTGGAAGATAATTGATATTGTGATCAGCATGTTGTGCAGATGCCATCAGAGCTGCTTAGCAGGACAGAATGGTTAAAACTTGCTGAGATTTCCTCTGATGCAACTGTCAAGATAATATGTTCTCAGTTCTTTGTCAAAATAATTCCATTTTACACCATGGCATAGTAGAATACTTGTGAAAATATGTCCTGACACATTAGGAAATGAAAAACATAGATTTCCTCCCAGGTGGATTGTTAGCTTTCTAAGAAACTAGAAAGTCACTGAAGGCTTGCCCTATTATACTAGATTATTACAACAATCTATAGCCTGGCCCCATTCATATCAGCAACAGAATCGTTCATTACACTTAGCACAAAACCCTTTTTTCAGTTTAAATTCAAACAAAGTTGTGTCAGATACAGAGGAAAGAAAACATGACACCGGTGGATACTTCAAGAAAAAAAAAGGGTCATATGATGTAACGCCAACAAATCACATTCCTCTGAGTTCCTGAACTTTCTGACATGGCATCTACGACTTCTGTCATTTTCCAACAACCCCATAGGCACATCTGCCATCCTGTAGGTACATTTTAGAAAAATGAAACCTGCACTCTTTATGCGCATCAGACAGCAGCATCAGCATCATATCAATGCCATAGCATTACATGTACTGTATAGGAAAATTTGCTCATCACACAATTAGAACATTGACCATTAGAATTTTGCTTGTTCAGTTAAACAACAAGGAAAATGTCCATTCTTCGCCTTTTTCTCACCATAAGGGAAAAAAAGATTGTCGATATTTCTCCATTAACCATTAGAAAATCAAAAAAACTAATTCCAATTGTGTATGGCTAGCTTTAGTTCAGAATCACCACTCCATGCCCCTAAGAGATAAGTCTTCTGCCCCACATGCCTGTTTGATCCAGTTTTTACTGCAAAGAGCCATAACTGATGCTTTTTTATGTTGCAGTGCACTCATGTAAACATAAGAGTTCACAAACTGCTGAAACTAGGCAGCTGCTGTTTACCTACAGTGTAATGCCTGGTACACACTATCAACCCAGTGGGCTGATCAAAAACAAAACTGAGGAGCTCGGGAGAAAATCAGATGGCAGATGAGTGCTGGTTTTCAGCATGCTTGTTCAACAGAAGCCAGTTCAGCCAGCTTCTGTCAGACAGGCTGGCATAAACACGGGCCAAATGTTGGCCGGTTTCTGTTGAACCGCCTAATACCAGCCAATATTCAGCCCATGTGTAGCAGGCTTTAAGAGCTCATGTCACCATACCAGGATTGAGGAAGGCATTAGAGATCCCTGTAGATGTGCTTCTCACAACTGGAAACTGACATCACGTTTGTTAACATTATTAGTAAGGTATTACTGTATAATTAGTAAGTGCTGATTAATAAATCAGAAAAATTAGCAATTTGTTAATATTTGATATATTATATATTTGTTTTGACTGAATGTTTGCAAGCAGATCTGTCTGAGCTGTTGAGGTTCACAAAGTTCAAGGACCAAGGCAAATGTAATTCATGGGTTGTATGACTCTTTGAAGTTCGATAACTTGTCAATTTCCAACAAATCCAAAACTGTGTCAAATTGCTTTGTTTCCCTTCACTCATAAGCTTTGAAAAGGTAACTTACCAAAACACTAATCACGATGAAAGAATTTAAATCTCTGCACGTGAAACTGGCGTTACCAAGCATTTAACTTGGTTATTATTTACTATACATAACTCATCAATTTGAGATGGTCAGCCTAGATGGCAACACAACCCAGCAGTCTCTCTAACCAGTAATCATAGCTGCCTACAGGATCTACCATCTATGGGCAACCAAAGCAAAATACCCTTATTCATCTTAACTGGAGGTTGATTTTTATAAAATCGTTACTCCAAATATTATTTTTAGCCTTTATATGTTTATTAAACATAACAATAATTTATATTCTGTACTATATGTACCCTGCTTTGTATTTCTTACATGAACCTAGTTTTAATTGCATATAGATTATTTCAAAAATGCAAATTACTATGCTGCACTGCCATAAATGGGTCTAGTAATTACCGGAACGATGTTACTTGTTGCTAAACTTCGCTGACCAAGCAAATCATAAGGGCAAATAAGCTTTATCAATACTGATTTCTTTAAGTCCCAAGAAATAGATTTCCTTTAACAGGTTTGTGGGGCCATATATTAAAGATCCACGGCTGCCTAATTAAAGTTTGAACTCGCGACCTCAGAGAGCACTGAGATGTGACTTGCATATAGTGTGACCCCTAAAATGCATTAACTTGATGTGGTAAGAGGGAGTAACAGCTGATTCACCAGAAAATGAATGGGACAGCGCATCAATAACAAACCTGCACAATGCTATATTTCCCAGTGAGCAGTGGATCAGTATGGAATCTGACAAATCTAGAATAATGTTGCCGTGACTTCTTTTATTTTACTTGTAATGCACCTATGTTGGAATTCTCAATAAAAATAACACACTCCAGATACTGGAGAGAAAATGCTTCAGAAACAGTTTTGACTGCAATGCAGTGTAGTAAAGCAGTCGGAAACAATTTAGTGCAGTTTTCTCCTAGGTTAGGATAAAACAATGCTTTCATACAGTAAGAAAGGGGATATGGTTCTATTCTCCACCATTCCATCCCTTTTTGAATGGAAATATCACTAAAGCCAAAGCTTTTATTTATTATTTGTTTTGGGTAGAGTAGAGAGGGATAAGAACCCGTCAGGTTGTTCATGCTGTCTGTGCCCCAGTTAGGGTGATTTACCCTCTTTATATGTCATGTTTACCATCATTATCAATAGTGACAGTAAATCCTAAATTATGGGTTGTCCGCAGAATAGAAAAAAAGGGGAACTCTTCCAATGGGGACACTGGTGACAACCAGGTAATTATTCAATATGGGACAGGAACTGAAGGGAAATCTCCCAGATGAGACAGAGGTGGCAAAAAATCATGTTTGTTCCACATATTTATTTTCGAGTATCCAATCATTTATTCAATTCCTCTGACAGATGGCTGTAATACTCACTACATTTGAATATATGGGAGACAATAAATTGCTGATTGTCGTTTAAAGGCCAGCAGGGAAACAGTGAAGTTTTGTAAATATATTAACCTTTCGAAAGGTAAAAAAAAAAGCCCTGATAACGTTTATTGCATGCTTTGTCTCTGAGTCTCTGATAAGTAGGCAAACAGAAATGTTATATAGAATGCATCGATCAATGTGATCAATTATACTTACAGAGAAATCAAAATACACAAAAACAGTATATATATATATATATATATATATATATATATATATATATATATATATATATATATATATATATATATATACCGGTATATATTCCTGATATATATTTAACTATATATATAACTGTGTTCCCTCCCAGTTTCTTGAACAATCTATATACTTTCAGGCACTTCTCTACGGAGAACCAATGCTTTCTGCATTTAACTATCGCACCATGCACAAAAATCAATATATAGATTGAAACGCATGTTACTATTCTACAGTGAAAACATGGACACATAAACCCACCCCAATCAATTAAAAAAGCAGACCAATTCACCAAAAACATATACAGAGTAGGCTTTTGGGACACAAGATTGCACGGGGTTATTGTATTAGTTAACAAAAACAGATATTTTAGCTTTAGGCAAATGTTGGTGGACTCAAAGGCCCCATACACACGGGAGGATTTATCCGCGGATACGGTCCAGGATACGGTTTCCACGGATAAATCCTCTCGAGGATTTCCGCGGATTTCTATGCGATGGAGTGTACACACCATCGCATTGAAATCCGCGCCGAAATCCTCTGGCGATGATGTGTCGCGCCGTCGCCGCGATTATGACGCGGCGACGTGCGCGACGCTGTCATTTAAGGAATTCCACGCATGCGTCGAATCATTACGACGCATGCGGGGGATCCCTTGGGACGGATGGATCCGGTGAGTCTATACAGACCAGCGGATCCATCCATTGGGATGGATTCCAGCAGATAGATTTGTTTGGTATGTCAGCAAATATTCGATCTGCTCGAATCCATCCCAGGGGAGAAATATCCGCAGAAACAGATCCGCTGGAGTGTACACACCATAGGATCTATCCGCTGAAACCCATTTGCTGGGATTTTTCAGCGGATGGATTCTATTGTGTGTATGGGGCCAAAAGGTTGTGGCAGAAAGATCTTGATGCACGAGTTTCGAGTCCACCCAAAGAATATAAAAAATGTTAAAAACATTGGTATGGGATTTAACCTGCCAGAATCTTACCAATTCAATCAATTGATGAAGGACTAGCTCTTTAAATTTTTTGGGGATTGGAATTTAAGGATTTGTATGTCATGAGGAGTAAATCAGTGAAATATATTATACAGAATGTAACAGGAGGTACTGTAATATGCAAAGGTGGGAAGGAAAATAGAATTAGAGCAAGTAGACAGGCTGCATTAGCCCACTAAGACCACTAGCCCACTAAGCTTAATTTTAAAAGTTAAATTTACTCTTTACGATGTGCCCACATAGTCACGGTTCATCCATCTGACTTTTATGTTATGTATGAGAATCTCCTGGTGTACAGCAAGCTGGCCATACAAAGAGGACATTTTTGAACCGTGGGTGGCTCTGTTGGCACTCTCCAACCTAACATCTTTGGATCTGAAAATCGAAAGAGCCAGATGGAAAATTGTTAGCCAAACTGCGGCTCCAATTAGATGCAGCCACTGTTTGGGTATTCAGATATCTGGCTGCCATAATTAGCTGCCAGGGGAGATTCTGCCATTTACACTTTTTAGTGTGGGTGGGTGAATCAATCGAATTCTCTTGCCCAGCCTGCAGAGCTTAACTACAGAAATCTTACAGTGTATGTCAGTTTTATGTAACTGAAGGGTGAGTATGGTATTTGTGATAGGTATCAGCTTCTGACATGGTCAGTAAGGATCATTATGCACAAGGGTGCCTGAGGCCTTAGAAAATATTATTTGGGTAAAAGTTGCTGCTCCAGAGCTCAAGAACTGTTTTGTAAAGGGTAAAGGGGGAGCTCCTCTGAAAATGTATCCTGTTGCTGTATGCTGTGACATGTCAGGAATGTATATCATGTAAAGTCTGGATGAATAGATTCCTAGCATAGCAAAGTCAGTTTGTAATTTAATTTAATGGGTTCTTTAATAAATAGTGTATATCATTTATGGTTGGCAATGTAGTTGGTTGAGTAATCCTATTTTTTTACTAGCCCCCTTCTGAGGAGGTATGTGTGAAGAAGTTAGGCCCACACGTTTGCGTCTAGGAACACTGCCTGTTTCAGACAATCAGATTTCTTCCATATGAAGTCAACAATTCCAGTCTTCATGTACATGTGAGAGGGAGAAAGCTTATTACAAGACCTGAAACATCCTTACAGGGTGCTGAACTCTGACAACAGAATACTTCTCTGGTTTCTCTTTGTGAATGAAAAGAGGGCACTCTTCCTGAATCTGCTAGAAACATCACAGCTGTCTCTGTTCATGATAACACACAGGTAGATGAACATTGCAAGGCTCCGCCGACTAGCAGCAATATGCTGCTATCTTCATTTGAGAGCAGATCTAACAGGCAGCGGTCACATGATCAGAAAGCTCCTGATTACAAGTAGAGAATACCGGTAAGTGTGCCAGAGCACAGGGCGCATGCTCTTGGCACAACTCTGTTTACATTCTGGTATGCATAAATGCGGCCTCTCAGGTGTTAAAGCCCACTGGCCGAGAGGCCGCATATATGTGTACAGCAGGCGTAAAGATGTTAAAGCTGAATTCCAGCTACTTTGTAAAAACTGCAGGCATATCATGAGTTAAGTGTAATGAAGTGCATGCTGCCTTAGATTTATCTATATTATTCACATCTAACAGGTTTATTGTACTCAAGGAAGATAACATCTGGAACTCTGACAGCTGCTCACTAAGGTCTCAGTTCCTTCAAAAGCAGAGTCGCTGGAACTGCTATGCCCACCCCTCTTTTTTTGCTCATTCACAAAGACTTTTGTATTATGTGAGCTCATTCACAAATACAAAGGCTTCTGTGAATGGGCAGCAGAGGGAGAGGTGGGCATAGCTGTGTGTTTCTTTCCTCTAAAAGCCGGAGTGTATCCTCCAGGGGTGCGAAAAACCTGCTACATATAAGTAATAGAGATAAGTCCTGGAGGTGGCATGCACCTAATTGGATTTAACTCATAGTGTGCCTGTACATTTGTAAAGCTGCTGAATTCCTGAAATTCAGCTTTAAGGTATGCCTTGATGTCTCACAACAAGATGGATCATCAAAACCTCATTTCACCTGAAGCCACAAGCTGACCTGATGACTGCTAGCCAGGTAGTAAAAAAACAAGGTTCTGATTGGATAAATCAGAAGGATGAAAACGAAGGCAGGAAAGAGAGCCCTGTGTTTTGGCATGTGGCATGTTGTGGCATGTTGAACACATGACACTGTAGTGACTTTGAGGCTGGTCGAAGGAACCACAGAGTGTTGGAAGGGGATACAGGCATTCAACACCCCTGGAGGTGTTTGAAATGTGAAGATACTTCAAGCAGCATAGCTCTGCAGCACAGGCATGGGTCCCTAAACAGGTACCAAACCAGGTAAGTATAATCTCTCTGTCTTGCAGGTGTCAAGACTTGAAGGCAGGATTGAACTTAACTACTGGTAATGATGAACATCATCAGAGCTGTAATTACCATAAGGTAGGGAAAAGGATAGAGGGTCACCACCAAGCCTCAGAATTTACAAATTGTGATGACTTTTTCCTAATTTTGTGTCTCTCTTCTGTCTACCTTTTGATATTTGTGGCTACATTAAGCACAAGAACCAAAGAAAGAAGGGGACTTACGGGATGTTGAGAGAAGTCAGAAGATTATTTAAAGTTTAAGAAACATGAAAACATCAATCTATACATATACTGCAAAGCAGACTCTGTTCTTCCTTACTAGTTTTTTGTTACAATACTGTATTTATCGGTGTATAACACACACTTTTTTCCCCTTAAAATCAGGGGAAAATCGTGGGTGCATGTTATACGTCGACAGCATACCTCGGGGGGGGGGGGGAGTAGGGGGACGAGCACCAATGGAATTTATCGAGCCGTTATCTCCTCTCCACTCGGCTCTCATTGGGCTGTCACGTCACACACAGTCCCGCCTCCGCCACGGCATTGGACCAGTGTTCTGTCTATCACAGTAGCTGGTCCAATGCCGATGGCGGAGGCGGGACTGTGTGTATGTGAGAGCTGAGTAAACAGGAAATGACAGCTCTGTGATTTTCCAATGTTCAGGTTGATTTGATAATAGATGGTGAGGCTGCAAATGAGACTAAAATAAAACGTCAATAATCAGGTTGCATTCATGCATTGATGGGCTGCAGATGGACATTAATCAGGGTGCAGATGGACATTGATCAGGGTGCAGATGGACATTGATCAGGCTGCAGATGGACATTGATCAGGGTGCAGATGGACATTGATCAGGGTGCAGATGGACATTGATCAGGGTGCAGATGGACATTGATCAGGCTGCATATGGACATTGACCAGGCTGCAGATGGACATTGATCAGGGTGCAGATGGACCTTCATGGGCACTGACCCTTAGATTGCTTCAAAGTTGTTTATTTCCTGAAAATTCCCTCTTAAAATTGGGGTGCGTGTCATACGCCAGCGCATGTTATACACCGATAAATACGGTATGTACAATAGATTTATAAGAAAGTAAGAATAATGTGAGAGAATTATGAACTGTGAAATACTATGTATGAACGTGATCTCTATTATGGCTGTGGACTGTACTGTTGTTATCCTAAACTTGTCTTTTTTGGTGAAAAATCACAAATTAGAAAAATGCATACATAAAGAATGATGCGAGGGGAAAAACAAATACTTTGTAAGGAAAAACACAAGAAGGGGCTAAAATGATGAACTGCAATAGCGCAGAAGAAGAGAAACTTCAAAATCTACACAAGGCTTTTTTTATTAAACTATGTTTGGGCAAATGATACCAATACTGAGGATCAAATGGGCGATAAAATGGATCACATGATCCTAATTTGCCATGAAATCAGCATTTTGAGAACACTCTAATGTGTGTTGCTTGCAAAAAATTTATTCTGTCTGATGATATATTTGTGGTTTATTATATTCCTAGTTTGTTGTCTTTATAGATTTCAATAGATTTTGCTTCTTAGGTATTAAACACCATTCAAAATTGCAGAACGTTATAGTGGGTGGAGAAAACTGTTTAATTCTTTTTTGGAACTGCGAATGTATTTAAAAGACAGAAGTTACACTTAAAAAATGAAACTGTATGCCACACATAGATGTATTTTCATTCACACATTCATAGAAAAATCATTTATCAGAACATTCTTTCTTGCCCTCATTTAGTCAACTAATTTAGTTTGAAAGCCCTTAACGTTTCATCCAAACCTGCTATCTGAATGGAATCCCAGTTCCCAGATATATTAAACAGGTTTCATGTCCCACATGAAAACCACATTCACATTTAGAACATCTTTCTAAACTTTTCCATCCTGCTCCCTCAAATTTTCTTCAATTTGACTCCACCATTGCAATCAATGGAAAATTGAATGACTGTTACGAAAACTAAACTTTTTAACACAATTCTACTGTTGTATGGCCAGCATAAGCACATTGAGATTAACTGAAAACATTTCTGACAACTCTGTTGGGAACAGGTAATAGAGGATTTTTTAGTGGAATTCAGATGACATGGAAGGGCACAAGTTTTTCATAAAAAAAATATATATATATATATATATATATATATATATATATATATATATATATATATATATATATATATATATATATATATATATATATATATATATTAAACCTTAAATGTAATTGTTATTCTTTAATAATGCTGTATACAGAGACTTGATCACCAAGCATGCCCTTTAATGTAGTGGATAAATATTAGATAATTTAGAAAATTTTCTTAGAAAATTTATCTTTACTTTACCTGTTATAATATTTATTTATATTGTTGAATAGTATATACAGTACAACACATTCTTTAAATTATTTTACACTTGTTCTCACTAATTTCTCTGTGGATATTACTACAGATTTCCAATGGAGCCTGCAAATCTCCTAACTGATGTTCCTGGGTGCAAAAATGGTCTTCCTATTGAAAGCAGGTCCCACCCCTTACTATTGGTCAGTAAGGCTATCCATTGCAACGATGGACCAATTGTGCTGCATTGGCATGAGAAAGAAGCAGAATCAAACACTGTCCTTCTAGGTGACTGCTTATTAGTTTACTCTGGGTATTAGTGCTCTGCAAGAGCTCTGGAAAGTAACTGAAGAAATGTGCAGACACTACTGATGCCACTTTACACAGGAAGAAGTAAGCATACAGACGCTTTACATAAATCACCACATACAAAAGCAAAAGGTCTTTTGTAAAAAGACAGTAGCACATAAACTGCACATAGGCCGCTGGGAAATTTGAAGGGTCAGAATAAAATCCATATATCATTTAACACAATGGTATGGGTAAAGAGATAAATATAGTATACACACTTTTGCACTCCTTGCAGATACCAGATATAATCAGATTTAAATAGCCTACTTCTTGAATATACAAATGCCAGTAGTATAATCTTTCGAATTATTTAAGACATTATTTAATTTCCAGCCTAAGACAGTGACTGGTTGGAGTAATGGCATCATTACTGTGTGCTCACTTTAATAGGCTTAAGAGGATCATAAAACCTACAGTTCTCTTAATACCATTAATGCTCAGCATTGTATGACTGCGGTACCCTACAGGGGATTGAGGCTAATGTATAAGAAAAATACTAAAACTGGAATCTTCCTGGGCAAAACAAAGTCTATCGCTGATTGGTTTGTAGCTGATGAAAACCTGTTAGTGAGGAAAAAAAGTATACATTTGGAAATAGGATATTTTTGGGAATGGGAAATATACTGGGGCTTGGTGCTTTCAGCATACAGGAAATCCTGTGAGAAAACTCTTTTTTTTTTCTTTTTAAATTAAGGTAAGCCTCCACTAGACCTGGGACTAAGTTGATATGTATTAAGGAAATTCTGGGATCAGGGACTTGTGGAGAAGAAAAACAAATAATGGAAACTTTCTCATCAAGAAAAGTCTAGGATTGGAGGCTCCCTAGTTAAGAGAAACTTTGGGGCTGGGACCTTCCTTGACAGGAGAATTCAGGGACTGAGGTGTTTGAGATAAGGAAATCCAAGGACGGGGGCTTTGTAGATAAGACAAAGTCAGACCCTGAACTTTTTGGAAATCAGCAAGCCTGTTCTGAGCACTTTATTGGTGAGGGAAACCCTGAAACTAGAATAATTCTTGCCAAAAAGAAGCTTATGGCAGTGTTATATGTATAAATTAAATATGAGACCATTGTTGACAAGGGAATTATTTGACTGACATTTTTAGGATGAATAAATCCAGGGACTGGGGCTTTGTAGGTAAGAGAGAGTAAGGCCACGTACACACGGTCGGACAAAACCGATGAGAATGGACCGAGGTTCAGTTTCATCGGTCCAAACTGACCGTGTGTATAGCCCATCGGTATGTTTTCCTTCGGTCCAAAATTTTAAAACATGCTTCAAAATCAAACCGATGGACCGCTGCCCAATCGGTCCAAACCGATGGTTAGTACAGAAAGCATCGGTTCAAAACCCGCGCATGCTCAGAATCAAGTTGACGCATGCTTGGAAGCATTGAACTACGTTTTATTCAGCACGTCGTGTGTTTGACGTCACCACGTTCTGACCCGATCAGTTTTTGGAACGATGGTGTGTACGCACATCAGACCATCAGGCCACTTCAGCGGTGAACCGATTTAAATGGCCCGTCGGACCATTCTCATCGGATTGGAATGACCGTGTGTACGCCTCAGACCCAGATCTTTCTGGAAATCAGGAAGTCTGTTCTGAGCACTATTGGTGAGGGAGACTCTGAAACTAGAATGATTCTTGACAAAAAGAGAACTTCTACATAAAATAAATCAGGGGATTAGGGGTTTGTAGGTAAAAAAAAGCAGAATGCCAAATATTACTGGATAAAATATAAGTTTGGACTTTAAAAAAAAAAATTTGAGCTAACTAGTAATTAGGACATTGTCTAGACCAGTGGTCTCCAAACTGCGGCCCGGGGGGGGGGGGGGGGCGGATGTGGCCATTTGCTTGTCTTTATCTGGCCCTTGGGGCAATATTCCACCAACTGACACCAATGATGGAGCACCATTCCATCTACTACTACTGACACCATCAATGAAGTACTATTCTTCTAATTGATATCAAGAATGGGTCACTATTTCTCTCATTAAAACCAATGATGGGGGACTGATGTCGGGGCATTTTCGAATCTTATGGGACACAGTCCGGCCCCCCTAAAGCCTCAAGGACAGTAAACTGGCCCTTTGCTTAGAAAGTTTGGAGACCCCTGGTCTAGACAAAGTTTAATTTTTCTTTATTAAAAGCATTATGGCACATTCAAATGACAGTCCATTAACCAACCAGTTTATATTCACTCATTCACCTGACAGCAGTAAACTTCATTCTGTCTTGTTGCTCTTGGTTGTAATTTATATTTTATTTATGATTTTTGCCTTAGCTAACTGAATAAGTGTTCTACAACCATGTAATGCCTTTAATGACTTCTATATGCCAGAATGGGTCTTCATTAAATCCAGAATTATGTTAAAAAGACAGCCCGTTCTTAAACAAACCATTTTCCAGTTTTAGCTACTTTTCGCAAAAGAGCAAGCACATAATAAGGTCAAGGGTCAACCAAAACCAACCTGCAGGGTATTTTTTTAAAAGGTGAATTGATAGCCATTGCATAGTGATTACAGATGCATGGATCAAAAGGAATGGCAATGAAAGCCACTCATGTAATTAAGCTTAAGGTGTTTTGAGAGTATCTGCCCTTAAAAGTACCTAATATATTCTAACTGTATAAAAGTAATGTATTCCTCAAGTCAGCAAGGGAATCCTCTGGTAACCAGCTAAATGAGCCCAGTTGGAAGAACAGAGACCAGATACTGTGATCTATACTTATTAGAACATTCTTAGTCTTAGCAATAGCAGAAGATACAATAGAATTCTTGCTAAATAGGTCCCAGAAGAGTTTCAGACGTGCTTGCAGGGAAAATCATTAATGATAAGAAAGAAACCTCCTAATTAGTAGTAACTTTTTAGTGATCATAACATTTTTACTAGATCTTAGAAGCAATTCCGTTAAACAGAGTACAAGAAAATAAGTAAAGATTTCAGCAAGGAAATATATTTATAACATCACTCACACTATGGTCAGCCATAGATTCTAATGTATACAGAGTTTGTATTGTTTAGAGGTAAATGGGTGATAAAAAACCCTTAATGACCTGCTACTTCCTTCAGCCCCGGATTTCTGAAATCATGAAAAATCTTTTGATTTAATGTCTTTCACACATTTACACATGTTTTTCTGTTTAGTGGCATTGTCAGTGTGAATTGCTTCCATTCAGCAGGAGCATTAGCAACATTTGGCACTGATGTTGGGTAAACGATGTTCCAACTCATTCCAATCCAAGTTGAGCACACAATACTGACCTGATGGTAAGGTGGCATCCTATCATGGAACCAGGCTGCCAACCAGTAAGCCATGCTGTGCGACCCATTATACCACCAGCAGTTGTTGCTGGTGATTGCATTTGTGTTTAATATATTAAAGCAGAAGTTTGAATAATCCCTCCCTTCTCTGAAGTGCCCCTTGCAATCAAAAAAGGGTCTTCGGAAGTAATTTCTCTTCTCAACCAGTGGTGGGCAGTCCTTACTTAATGCTTCAACTCTTCTCGGAAGGCTGTCCACAAGGTTTAGGAGTGTTTCTATGGGAAAGTTTGACCATTCTTGCAGAAGCACATACAGGCATACCCCAGTACACAATGGGACCAGGGCATGTATGTAAAACGAAAATGTACTTAAAGTAAAGCAATACCCTTTTTCACTTCTAGGGGATCAGGGGCTGTATTGGGGGGCCAGGGGCTGTACTGGGTGTGTCAGGGGCTGTAGAGTGGGGTCAGGGGCTGTAGTGGGGGGATCAGGGCCTATAGTGTAGGGCCATGGGCTGTAGTGGGGGGGTCAGGTGGTGAAGTTTATAGTAATGTACAGTACTGTACGGTAAACCACTTACGTTTAGGCAGCAACTCTGTGCTGGTTGACTCTAGCCTTTTTACTGGCGACAACTCCGGACGGCAGTTCTGCCTCTTACACACTGTGGGATGTCTGTACTTGCAAGTTACTTTATGTACACTTGCGGGTATGTCCTTATTCGCATGTGTATGTAAAGTGAGTGTACCTAAAATGACGTATGCCTGTATGTGAGGTCCATAAAGACATGGATGCATAAAGACATGGATAAGCAAATGTGGAGTTGGGGAACTTGACTGGCCTGCACCTTAACCCGATAGAACACCTTTGAGATGAATTAGAGTGGAGATTGCCAGGCCTTCTTGTCCAACATCAGTGCCTGACCTCACAAATGCGCTTCTGGAAGAATGGTCAAACATTCCTATAGACTTACTCCTAAACCTTGTGGACAGCCTTCCCAGCTGTTATAGCTGCAAAGGGTGGGCTAACTCAATATTGAACCCTACGGACTAAGACTGGGATGTCATTAAAGTTCATGTGCGTGTAAAGGCAGGTGTCCCAATACTTTTGACAATATAGTGTATGTGCTCTGCAGTGCTACTCTGAATCCAGGCTGTGTGATTACACTGCCCCATGGGGCAGGTCCATGGAGGCCTGGGCTTAAAAAACATGGGTTGAATGATGCTGATCTTTATTCAGCCTAAACGGCTAAGGATGTCTAGTAGCAGAAAATAATTACAGTGGAGGGCAGCTCAGTACTGAAGGTCAGTATTGCAGCAAAAGCTGTGTTGTTTATTCTTAAAGATATTGGGCTTTTTTTTTACTTGAGTTTAGCTTTTGGATATTCTGGATGTACTCATGTTTTATATAAAATGGGGTTTCTACCACTGGCCATAAGAAGTTTCCTGTTAAACACTGTTTCTATGACTTAAAAAAAAATCTCAATTATTTCTTTTTTTTTAAGATCAGTGCATTTGTAGGTCACATAATACAAGACTGCAGTTTGTATTAAATAAGGATATCTGGTGCTCTGAAAGATCTAACTACTGTCCTCAGGATTTCAATAAATAGAATTCTTGTGAAGTGACAGAGATCGCAGTTCATACGCAGCATGTCATTATTCCTCTAGACCGATTTACATATCCTCTGTTTAAAGGATTAAGTTCCCGACATGACTTTTTTTCCCAAAACATCCCCAAATCAATGCACGTGCTGGACTATTTCATCATTTACTGAACAACTTCAATTAATTTCACCAGACCTTGACCGAACTAATATCACGGATAACTCAATAATGAGAAATTAATTTGTACACTTTTAATTTTTTGTCTAAACTGCATGGGATTTCATGCTCTCAGTCTGTTAATCAAATAAGGAAATCCAAATGAAATAACCTAATGCTGGCAGACAGAAGAAAATAAGATCACCTAATCCTACCCAATGGTTTCAAAATAAGGCAAGGGATCTCATTTATTAAGCACTTAATAGTCTGCCTATAGAATGACCAGGGTGAGGTACATCCTAAAAACCAGAGACACATTTTTGGTTTTGCCAGAAACATAACAGCAAAGTGCAAATTATGTGATGTAATGATGTCATTGTACAACTATTTCTTTGAAAGTGGGTAAAATTGACAAAGTGCAACACTGCAAACTGTAAAATATACACTGATTGCATAATTAACAAAAACTATGCAGTTGCAATTGTAATTTGGCTGCAGTAGGGAACTATCAACTAAATGTGCACAATGTAAGCTTTAACTCTCAGCAAGTGATCATTAAAATATCCTATTCTGTAAAAAAAAGCATTCAAGTGTAACGAATAGAACACTTTAAGCTGGATTCAAACTTCTATACTGCATTATCACAAAGCAAGTTGATGAGCCTTACTTTGCGTGTTAATGTGTGTTGTGTTAAGCCTCGTACACACGATAGGTTAACCAGAGGACAACGGTCTGAAGGACCGTTGTCATAGGTTAACCGATGAAGCTGACTGATGGTCCGTCACACCTACACACCATAGGTTAAATTACTGATCGTGTCAGAACGCGGTGACGTAAAACACAACGACGTGCTGAAAAAAATGAAGTTCCATGCTTCCAAGCATGCGTCGACTTGATTCTGAGCATGCATGGATTTTTAACCGATGGTCGTGCCTACTAACGATCGGTTTTGACCTATCGGTTAGGAATCCATAGGTTAATTTTAAAGCAAGTTGGCTTTTTTTTAACTTATGGTTAAATAACCTATGGGGCCCACACACAATCAGTTTTGACCGATGAAAACGGTCCTTCAGACCGTTGTCCTCTGGTTAACCTATCGTGTGTACGAGGCTTTAGGGAAGCCTATTCAATTGAATGGGCTCCCTAACATACTAAAATTAATCAAAAAGGGTTCTTTTTTATTTTATTTTTAAAGGTAACGCACAACAATGTATTGTAGTGCATCACTGTGTTTTGGTGTGCTAAAACTGTGTTGGCAAGGTCCATCAGGGTGCCATTAGGAATGAATGGCACTACGGCACCCCAATGTTCAGCATACACACTTCTTGCGCTAATACACATGATCCCGCAGTACAAATGTGTAAACCAAGCCTTAGGACCTGACAACTTCTGCCACACATATTAGCAGTGAATCCTCAGTTTTCATAGTGTTCTGTAGTGTCTATCATTTTTGGGTGGATGCTGTCTTTAATAGATACTGCACTTGTTTCTATCCCAAAATTGTTGCTCTTCAGCAAGTAATAACCATTGCAATGGGCTGGTGCAATCTCTGTAGTCAACTTTCTTGATATGAGGCCTTCAAGTGCAGCCCCTGATATCGCCAATGGGTCGCACATAAAATTTAGTGTCAAAGACAGCACTCACACAACAGGATACGGTCAAAGACTATGGGCATAATACAAGAGATGATCAGAGACTGCAGATGTGATATAGGAATTGTTGGAGACTGGAGACATTCTTCAGATGACATATTACTACTAGAGCAGAAACTTTAACAGGACAACAGGAAACACAGATTAGTGTCTGCAGGGTCCCAAGGGCCACACAAAATATGCCAAAGGGCCACATGAGGCCTCTGGGCCACTGGTTGTCAACTAGAGGTATAGTCTCTTTAAGATTTACCAAAACAATATAACATGACGTCCTATCTAGTCCATTAAATCTGTATGTGGCTTGGTAGGCCCTCCCACCACAAAGTTGTTGATAGATCTAAGGAAGATCGTACAATCAGAATTTGACATAAAGTATGTGATCAGCTCTAGCCTTACTGGGTCTCATCGCCCGCTGCTTTACCCCAAAATTGTAATGTCATGGTAACTGATGTTTTGTGGGCTCGCAATGTGTTTTTCTGGTCTGAGCATCCTGACAGCTCCTACATTCATCCACCAAGAAGTACCATCCATAGAAAAACTAACAAGTTTACAATCTAAACTCAGATTTTTTAAGTGCCTCTAAACTTAATTTTTCAAAGTCGGTTAAGTCACACTTTAAGCATGCACTCTTCAACACGTATGAATTGCAACACCAGATTACATTTCAAAAATAGTCATACGACCAGATCTGTAACATCTCACTAATTTTTAAAATATATTTTACAGCAGTTGTACCACTAAAACCAAAATAAATATATGGTATAAGCATGGCATCAAGGCCTTCCAAAGCATTGACATGTAGTCTGCAAATACAGGAATATATTTTATATAGGTAATCATCTAGTTTGTGTAAAATATAATGTTAACATTTCCTGTTTTTCAGATTTAGCTTCAGATGTACTAATTTCAGCTGCTTATAGATGTTAGATACATAAGTACAGAGTGTTACAGGAACTGACAAATGTATTTAGCACACAGTTACATATATTGGTTTTGTCTTATACAGTTGACACTTACAAAAACAAGCTAAAAAACATTCATGGACTTTTTAAGGTCAACATTTTTAGGATATCATAGATAACAGTGTATAAATGCTGCATGCTTTCATCCTGAAACATTGTGCGTCTCGAGCATTGGAAATTTAATAATTACAGGCCTGCATTGAGAAAATAATTAAATTTCTGTTAAATGACCATCATTTACTGGGAGGTCTCTAAAATTTCCATTCCGTATCTCAAATAAAGTCACTTTGAAGTATGGCCCACTGTATAATTGAATGCAAAGAGTCATGCAGCTGTCAGAGGGATTAAAACCAATAATACAAGAATAAAACATTTGGGAGGTAATTCAATAGACAGGGACGGCATTGACTGCAGACGTCAAGGAATCTCAGTGGGACATACTGGACAATAGCAGCCTCAATTGCTCCTTATAAATGGACTGCTCATCATAAGTAACAGCACATATAATTTGTAGACTCCCAAGAGTATCATGAAAAAAAAAGAAAATTCGTTATTGATTGAGACACAACAAAACAAGTTATTACTTACATTATAGCTGTGTATTCTAAACTGGCTCCCAAGATACTAGAAATGTATTTTCATATGCTCATGCAATCTATCAAGCATATAATACTGAGGCTTGGGACCTGTCAGTAAAATTAGAAGGGATTATAGGCTCAAAAAATAGGCAGCATAAAGAGCAGTGGCGGTTCGTCCATAAAGGGCGCAGGAGCGCCGCCCCCTCTCTCTCCTGCACCTGTCAATCACCAATAGATAGATTCATGCATGGCATGAATCTATCTATTGTCGCCGCTGCCGCCCCCTATTCAGGTGTCCAGGCCCCTTGTCGGGCACCGTGCATCTGAATTACAGCGGCATTTTTTTTAAGTGCTTAATTAGAGCCGTCGGCTCTAATAGACATCCTGATTAGTCATAGGATCTAATAGGCTTCCAAATTGGTAAACAGCGGGCGCAATGCTGTGCGTTCGCTGTTTACATAGTGTTGTGTTAGGGAAGCGAATAAATCACTTCCCTAACACTGACTGGTCCGGTTACCCTGTCACCTGATTGGCTGAAGTGACAGGTGCTGTAATTGGACACCTATCAGGCGTCCAATCATAGCAAAGGACAGGAAGAGGATTAGAGAAGACATAAGGACTCGGAGCGTGAAGTACAGCAGTTGATGGGGCACACTGGCAGCAATTGATGGACACACTGGCAGCAATTAATGGGCACAGTGGCGGCAATTGATGGGCACAGTGGCGGCAATTGATGGGCACACTGGCAGCAATTTATGGGTACAGTAGCTGCGTTTGATGGTACAGTGGCGGCAATTTATTGGTACAATGGCTGTGTTTTATGAGCACAGTGGCTGTGCTTGATGTTTTTTCTTTTTCAGTTTGTTTGCGCTCCCCCCAAAAAATATTGAGCACCAGCCGCCACTGATAAAGAACAAAAACAAAGTAGCCCAATTGCTTAACAGGTAGCTTTGTCTGATCTGGGGATGCAGTAAAAAAATAAAGGGGCATACTGTCAACACACTATCATTTTAGCCTCTTCAGCTGTCAATACATGTTTTACTGTTTCTCAGCACTCCCCACAGGCACTGGCCATTTGGGAGTGTTTCCTATACACTCAGTACACTTCTGTACCACGAGTCATGACTCGGAAATAATTCCTGATGTGGCTACAATAAAAAGTATGTCTTACGACAGTGTTTGTCAACTTTTTTTTAAGTCACGGCATCCTTTAAAAAGATTCAAAATCTTAAAACACCCTAGTTCTGGACTGTAATTATTTTGCTAAAGGACACTGGCATCTGCACTGAATGATGTTACCCACTCTTTGGTGCCACATGGGGGAGTTTCCCCTTCACATCAACATTCCCCCTTTACATAAGATTCCACCCATCACTTCAGAGTCAGCCCCATTCACATCACAATTCCCCTATTAAATCCCCCTATTAAATCAGAGTCACCTCTTTCAAATCAGAGTTGCCTCTTCCCATCACAACAAAGCTCCCCCCATCACAACATAATCCTCCCATCATAACAGACCTCCCCCATCTCAACATAGTGTACCCTCAATATCAGCAGAGACTGTAGCAGGGGGGGTCAGTGAGTGTGTTTCCAAGCAGCGGGGAATCTAAACTATCCGTACACGGATTACTCAACTGCAGCTTTAGCTTGAGAGCCACTTTACATACACTCACGGGTATGTCCATACTTGCGAGTGTATGTAAAGTGAGTGTACTTAAAGCGGGGTATGCCTGTATTTGTAATACTAAGTTGATATTTAACATTCATACCAAACTATAAGCCTAAGCTGGTCATACACATATACATTTGTCTGTTAAGCCTGCAGGCTGAATATAAAAGATCTAACCATAACCAGAAGGGGTGGGATGTGCAGAACTAGGAGGGGCTTTGTTGCTGGTAAAGGTGGGGTCTTTGGGCAGTTAAAGGTCATCGGACAAAGAAGAAACCCTTTGGATTGGGCGGGGTGTAACGGCTGGGGAACCATCTATGGTATGGGGTCCTCTGTAAAATTTCAGTTAACGGAGGCTTAACTGGGCATTGGGAATATGGAGGTATCTGCGTAGAATGTGAAAAGTTGGGATCGGCCCGAGTCAGTGTATTGCGGCTGGGCACATGTATGTGGTCACACAGATACAAAACAATTTGGAGTTCTTCGTGCCTTTAAAGATCAGCAACCTGGTTTAGTAATTAAAATTGAGGTTATTATGTTTTTGTTAACAAATGTGTTCTACTGTTTTTTTGTTAATAAAATGGCTGCTACAGCCAATTTTCACTCCAAAAAGGGCATTGTCTATTTTTTCTTCCATCCACTCCCACTGAGGCTTTTGTATTCTGACCAGAAGCAGCATGCAGCTGCCGTTCGGCCAACAATTTTCTGTCTGCCACCTTCAATTGTTAATTTAGGGGATGTCGGACGAGAGGTGGTCTCTTGTAAAAAAATCTTCTGAGCCATCCCAATGCATGCACAATAACTATCAATTCAGTACTATAAGGAGTTTGCACTCCAAGCTCCAGTACAATATAAGTGATATAAGTGTACCTGTATTAAAGTTATGAACCTCCACTGGGAGACTTGTAAAAAGTGCTTATTGTCTGGCCTTGCAAATAAAGTAAAATAACTAGTTGGCGTATGCAAACCAATGAAGAGTGGACTTCTTTTTTTGTCCCATTTAGGATTATTTAACATACAATTGTTCAATAAGTGCACAAAAATGAATGTTGCTCATGTCAGAATTTCAGAGCTGCCATTCAGTGCTCACTTCCAGTGTTGTCTCAAGGCGAGTCATTGGGTTTGAACAGTTTGGCAAAAGCACTGACAGCACTCAGTCCACAAACAATCTGTGTGTTGTCAGCCCAGAACAGTACTTATGAAGCAGAGCGCATTTCTGGCAGGTTAGCATGGACTTTTCTGTACATGCATGGCTTTATAAAACATAGGGAGAACTGTGCATGTATTGCAACGTTGTAAAGCACCTGTTTTTTTTTTTGACTTGGCATATGCTTTAGAAAAAAAATTCCAGCACAAGGAGGCAGACCTGTCACCTAGATTTGTGCATCCCTCTCCGCTAATCTAACCGATCCCATCCTTCAGCTACATAGATGCAACACTACTGAGATCCAGTGCCTCAATCCCTCTGTGTTTGTTGACATCCATCATTACATGTCCTCTTTCACTGACAGCAGCTGTGCAATAGAGCCCTTTAGAAGTGTATAGGGCTCATCTTCCTGCACCCCCAGGCCAAAATACAGGGGTAGAGGAGCCTCTTGGCAGAAAAAGAGCACTTGTGGTGCTGGATGTTACAAAATACAGGAAAATGTGGATGTCGGATCTCAGTATGGATCTGTAGAGGATGGGATCAGTTAGCTTAGCAGATGGGAGAAAAAATAATAAATGCACTTTGTCTTAAACTGCATGTATTTGATAAAGTATATGTATAGGCAAGATATTCTAAAGCCCTGTACACACGATCGCATATCTGATGGAATCTAATCCAATGGATTTTTTCGTCGGATATCCGATAAAGCTGACTTTCATCAATCTTGCCTACACACCATTGGTCAAAAATCCGACCGTGTACAAACGCGGTGACATAAAACGCTACGACGTGCTGAGAAAAATGAAGTTCAATGCTTCCGAGCATGCGTCGACTTGATTCTGAGCATGGGTGGATTTTTGACCGATGGACTTCCACACAGACGATCGTTTTTTTTCTATCGTTTTTTTATCCATAGGAAGATTTTAAAACATGTTCTATTTTTTTTCACTAATGCAAAACAAACCGATGGGTCCCACACACGATCGGTTTCTCTGATGAAAACGGTCCATCAGTCTGTTTTCATCAGACAAACCGATCGTGTGTACAGGGCTTAAAGTGTTCTATGGAGTAGGGAAAGTTTTTTTGTTTTCTGTAAACGCTGTCCTGTTGACTATTGTCACCGAGACAGAAAGCAAGGGGAAATCCAAACGTCCCCACAGCAAGATGCATCTCTCTATGATGAGATTTCTTAGATTCCTCTCATGTTGCATCACCAGGACAGGAAAGGAAATTCACCCCAATGGGACACGGGCAGTAAAATCTAACCTGATAGGTGCGTTAACTTTTCCATATTTTATCTACATTTTTTATTTAAGTTTTAGGTTTACATTTACTTTAGTAATACTAACATGTATTATATAATTCTAGCATTATAGTAGTAATAGCAGTACAATTACCCTGGAAAATTACAGTTATTAAAACAAATAAGAAAATAAAACACAAATGATTGAATTAAAATATACAGTTCCATTTTATGCTACAATGCATATAAATTGTCAGACAAAGAATATGTCAAGACCTGATGCTATACTCAAGAGGCCTTGCTCTATGATTTGGAGTCACACTCGATAGTCAATGAGCAGCTGTGTTTCTATATTGCTTAAGTGCAGGAGGTTTGTCTTTCTATACAGCCCACTTTAATTACAGCAGAAGAAATAAAAGATGAAGCATCCCTGTAGAAGACAGCAACATCTTGGATATTAAAGGAGCATCTTGGAAAAAAGACCATGTGGACTGGAACCACAGATGACCTAACAGCCCCATGTTATGGCTGGTTCCAGTTCCGAGCGCCCTGAGGTCATCAAATATGTTAGCTGCTGGAGGAAGATTCTGTTATACATAGTGTCACCACAACAAGTGCCGGAAAACATATCTGACATGGATTAATATTCCCTAATTGACTATTTTTTTTAGTAATAAACAGCTAGAGGGAATGTTTACTAAGGGAATTAAGATGGTTTTATACAGCACCAGGTTTAAATGGATCAGCATTTCAATGTGTTTGATTGCAATGGTTACAGGCACTTTATATGACAGGAAGGGTTTAAATATTCTAGTTCAAACAACACAGACATATCATTGGCCATGATTTTTAAACAGATATATTGTTTTACTTCAGCTGTATTACATTTTGATATTCCAACCAAATGGAACAATTGCCTGTACAGTGGGTTTTGTGCAGAATTAAAGAGTGCCAATAAAGCCAATCTCTGCATGGAATATCAAATATATGGCTTTGCACATTAAAAAATATAACTAATTTGTTAATTCAACACCTCCCTTTCAGTCTGACCCACACAGAAGGTCCCCTTTGTGATGATGGTACCAGTCTTGTGGGCTGAATAATGACCAGCATCGTGTAACCATTTTAAGGGAGCCCAAGCCTTTACAGGCACACCTCCTGTGAGGTTGAAATAACATGCATCCTAGGCTCACAATACTCCTGGAGGAAAGAGAAAAGACTGCCCACCACTGCAATGTAAGGACTGCCCACAACTGCAGAGGAAGGACTACCCACAGCTGCAGAAGAAGAACTGCCCACCACTGCAAAGAAAAAAGAAAGAAGTAGAAGGCCCTTTGACATCATACGATCATCCTGCATGAGAGACTGCATGAAAAAATTGTATGTAAAAATTGTATGTATAAAGATTTTTTTTTCTTCAGGAAGGGGAAAAGAAGGAATTGGCCTGGGGCACAAAACATTAGTATATATGTATACGTAACTATATACATATGTGTCACATAAACTACTGAAACACTTCAGGTACTCAGTTAAAGGAAAAATATACAGGCTGCCAATTCTATTCTCCTTCTGAAATTGCTAGCTATCTCTGTTTTCAAGCTTTTAAAGTGGTTGTAACCCCACTTTTTTCACTTTTAATTACAGTTAAACCTATAATAAGGCTTACCTGTAGGTAAGGAGAATAACTCCTAAACCTGCACGGTTTAGGATATATTCCCCTCTCAATGTGCCGCTGATTGCAGCGGCGCATGCGCAGGGGGGATCTACGGCGAAAGGATCAGCCGCCGCCAGACCTTGCCGAATTTAAATCTCCCGCGCGCATGCGCGGGAGTGACGTCATCGCCGCTCCAGCCAATCACAGAGCTGGAGCGGCGATACCCGGAAGACACGCCGAGTCAAGATGATATCTCGCTCGGCGTGGACCAGGTAAGTTCTACACACCTCGTTCCGAGGTAAGTATTTCATAATGAGCTAATATGCGGTGCATATTAGCTCATTATGACTTTTGCCTTGCAGGAGAAAAAAATAAATAAAAATTTGATGCGGGTTTACAACCGCTTTAAATCACGAAGAAGCATAAAACAAGCAAAGTTGGAACACCTGATCAACCTACTTTTTTAAGTCCATAGTCCACAATGTACTGAATTGAACAAATCAACATTAGAGCCAGGCAACTAAAATTTTAAGGAAAGGCCTTTAAAAAAGGGATGTAAAGAACTATTTGCAGTGGCCTGCATCACGGGAGCATCATGGGAGGATCCATACTCTTCCATACTAAAAAGCAGCGGGTATTTTGCATTGCTGGATGAAGGAGTAACAGTGAATTGCTGGAGAGAAGAGGATAAAATGGTCTGTGGTGGACTTGGTTTGTATCAATGCCATCTACTTAACATCAGTTTGAGATGCTCCTGAGATCATTCAGAATAAATTGGCAGGTGCAGTTGACTTCTCTTCAAACTGCATAATGCCCCGTACACACCATCACTTTATGTGATGAAAAAAAAACGACGTTTTCTGTAAAAAGTAAAAAATTACGTTTTTGAAACTTCAATTTTCAAAGACGAAGTTGCCTACACACCATCGTTTTTCTCACAATGTTCTAGCAAAGCGAGGTTACGTTCTCACCACTTTTTCCATTGAAGCTTGCTTCTGGGCATGCGCGGGTGTAAAAACGTATTTTTAAACGACGTTTTTTGCTACACACGGTCAATTTCTGTGAAGTAAAAAACGACGTTTTGAAAAACGACACATAAAATTGAAGCACGCTTCAATTTTTTTTTGGTCGTTTTTTACAAGACATAAAACGACGTTTTCCCCCACACACGGTCAATTAAAGTGACGTTTTTAAAAACGTCGTTTTTTTTCATCACATAAAGTGATGGTGTGTACGGGGCATAAGACCTACTTTAATCAGTCTCTGCATTACCATTTACTTGTATGGGAATCTAAAACCCGTTCGACATGAACAAAAGCCTGTCAAAACAAGCTGTTGCATAGACAATATCACTTTGGCCTAAATGAGCAAGGTGACAGTCTCTCTTTAAAAAGCCTTAGTGATCAGAATACAGCTTGGGCAAAAATTTGGAGAAAAAAAAACATTTTGACTATGCAAAGCTAAAGGCTTACAGGAGTATATTTCTAATAAAACCAAACATAGTGGTTCAATTTATCTTTCACTTTACTACTACTGGAAAAAACTGTTTCTGTGGAGCATGGGAAAATTGCCTTCAAAGGATCTTGAGTGCGTTGAAAAGGAAAAAGGACAAATCCTCAGACAGCCCTGTTACAGATCAGCAGCACCATATGCCACAGTGCAGGATTAAATAGGTATGCTCTTCCAACCTCTGGTAAAACATTAAAACGCAGCAAAATGAGCTAAAATGGAAAAATGTTTTATGTGCTACTTCATTCTGACTAAACAAAAGGCAGTTTGACCTTTGGGTCTGAAACATGACCAAGAAAAGAGCCAGTAAACTACGGTGTCATATCCATTCTCAAGAACTATATAAACCCAATTTCCAAAACCTTCAATGCAGCCAATGATATACACTGAGGAAATGATTGCCATACAGATGACCTTGTCAGACCAGCATGGCGTTAAGCTGATGCACATCCAACACAGAATACTTTTGGCTATAATATATATCCCCCAAAAATATTAAAAAAAACGTTTTTTTTCCTCAGTTTAGGCCGATACATATTCTTCTACATATTTTTCGTAAAAAAAAAAAAATCACAATAAGCGTTTATTGATTGGTTTGCGCAAAAGTTATAGCGTTTACAAAATAGGGGGTATTTTTATGGCATTTTTATTAATATATATTTTTTTACTAGTAATGGCAGCGATCATCGATTTTTTTCGGTACTGCGACATTATGGCGGACACTTTGGACACTTTTGACCGATTTTTGGGACCATTGGCATTTTTATAGCGATCAGCGCTATAAAAATGCCACTGGCAGTGAATGGGGTTAACACTAGGGGGCGGGGAAGGGGTTAAGTATGTTCTCTGGGTGTGTTCTAACTGTAGGGGGGTGGCCTCACTTGGGGGAATGACTGATCTTCTTATTCATACATTGTATGAACAGAAGATCAGCATTTCTTGTTTACACACACAGCTCCCGGTTCTCACTCTGTAACGAGCGATCGCGTGTTCCCGGCGGCGATCGCGCCCGCCGGGCACACACACGGGAGTCGGGGGGCTGCGCGAGAGCTGACGTAATACTACGGGCTCTGCCGCCGTAAAACGACGGCGGCTGGTCGGCAACCAGTTAAACATAAAAAGTAGAAATGACAATAGAAAATAATTTTACAAATAACTATACAACCTAAGGTTGAAGGTGAGGGCAGTGGTAATTTGTTTGCACTGTTCATATATTGGTGAGGGGAAGCACTAGACACCTTTGCTGCCAGAGTGCTATGTGCTGGGTGTCCAGTGCACCTCTGTGCCTTTAAGGAGGGGTGGGCTCCCTCCAGGCTCACATGCCCTTTGCCAATTCATTATAATGTGGAGGCTCTCAAAATTTAGAGTTAGGGCTGCAGATACAAGGGTGCCTTGGCGGGGCTCTGTAGTTTTTGCACATATTTGCAAATGTGTGTAAACTAAACCCCTGTTTTTAATGCATACCGTTAGACAGGATAATTAGTTGGGTTGCAGGCAGGTCGGTAAGTTGAGTTGGGAATATCTTTGGTTTTGTTTTGCATGCGTTGCCCTTTCCATGTGTTCCTTGCTGCAAAGACCAATTATAGGTGAGGGCAGTGGCCATTTGATTGTACTGTTGATACAACAGCTTCCATGGCTGTCCGCTAAAAAATCATATTGGCTGTCAAATGACTTCAAATACTTTTTTTTAACTCACTTAAGTATAAAGATCAGCAAAGTCACATTATGTCAGAATTCTTATTGGCATACTTGCTCTAGATTAGTATTGAACGTACTGACGTAAGAAGGTCGGCTTGAAAAACAGGCAACTAGTATTTTCAGAAATCAATGTCAATAATGGCAGCATTTATGTTTTTCTTATTAAGTAGATGGAGAGATTTCCCATCAATTATTTTAGCAGCAGGTTGAGTTGAAATTTACCCAATAATGTTTTTTTTTAACCCCTGTGCTCTATTAAAAATGAAATAAAACATTTTTGAGTTGAGCTTTGATACCCCATATTCAGTACAATATTGTAAGATATAGTGACCATAGGTTGGCAAATCCAATCTACAGACTATCAAGCTAAACTGTCAGGAAATGCACCAAAGTTCTGGAAATCGCATACAGCAATCATATTGTTCCCCAATCTACCTTTCTTATATGTTGTTCAAAGTATAACTGTTTATTGTTTGTTACTCTTATTTTAGACATGCTTCTGATGAAGCGGCCAAAGCCGCGAAACTAGTCAAGCTGAATGTCATTTTATCCTTCACTTCTTGCTGTGTTTTACTGATGTTGTATCTAATAAAAATGCTTTCTATATAATTGTATACCTGTGTTTGTACACTTTATATCTATATTATCAGTACCGCAATAGTCCAACAATGGCCCCACCCCCTTTGGCTCTCTGGTTTGGGGACCTCAGAGCCAATCCCTTTATATTTAAATGATAACAATAAGCCAATTTCAACCCATCAACTGAGATCATGAAAACAAATATATATCCCAAAATAGTCCTTGGGAATACAGACTGTTAGCTATCCCTGGGGAAGGTAAAATGTACAATATAGCATTGCTTTTAAAATAGAAGAAGCAAATCATTTTACCTCCTCACTTTGGATCTGCTCATAAAGTAAGAGCCTGGGCTGCTTAGCTCATTAAACCTAATTGGCTCATGGCAAAGTAATTACCCAACCGTCATTCTGTTCAATGGAGACCCTTCAGCTTACAATTGACTTGTAACCATGGCAAGACTCTAAAATGAACAACTGTACATCATCTCTACAACCGCAGATACATTTCATCATCTTAGTCACAATACAAAGTCTGTTTTTGGATAATATTACAATGGTGTAAATTGTTAACATGATAGCAAAGTTGTTTTTTTAAGCTTGTTCGGGTAATATTGTTATTTAAAAATACTTTGGGTTGTTTTAAGCTTGATCTGTTTTTGTAATACACCTATCAATTTCAAAACTCAGTTCCACCCAAAACCAAAAATCATTTAAAGCGGATGTGCCATGGGAACAAAATATTAAAAGTCAGCAGCTACAAATACTGCAGCTGCTGACTTTTAATATTAGGACACTTACCTGTCCTGGAGTCCAGCGCCGATCGCAGCAGAGCACGAGCGATCGCTCGTCACTCTGCTGCTCCCCCCGCCATCCACGCTGAGGGAACCAGGAAGTGAAGCGCTGCGGCTTCACTGCCCGGTTCCCTACGGCGCATGCGCGAGTCGCGCTGCGCCCGCCGATTGGCTCACACGCTGTGTGCTGGGAGCCGAGTGTTCCCAGCACACAACGGGCGACAGACGGGATGTGACGGAATGCCCGTCTTTCGCCCGTATCGTGTGGCCGGAAGTGGGTGCAAATACCTGTCTTTAGACAGGTGTCTGCACCCCCCTCCCCCCTGAAAGGTGTCAAATGTGACACCGGAGGGGGGGAGGGTTCCGATCAGCGGGACTCCACTTTAGGGTGGAGGACCGCTTTAAGTGCTTTGTTTGTAATGGAAATGGCAAACAGCTATTTTATATTGACAGAATCAGACTGAAAGTGATATTAAAGCCTCCTTTTCTTAATTAAAATAATAAACAGGTCATACTTTCCTACTCTGTTCAATGGTTTTACACAGAGCAGCCTCAATCATCTTCTTCTCAGGTCCCCTGCCAGCAGCCTGTGCCCCGCCCCACCAAGTGCCACCATAGAAACCCACGTTCTATGGGGGAACATGGGCAGGCTCACTCCTGAGCCTCACTGTCTATTGACACAGACAGAAAGCCCTCGTCCCCTAATCCTATGTCATAGGATTTGATTCACAAAAATGGGAGCCAATTGCTTTCACTGCTATCAATCTGTCCAATGACAGGGACAAAACAGGGATTGTGAACATTGCTGGATCAAGTTTGGGCTTGGGTATGTATCAAGGGGGCTGGGGGGGATGCTCTTCAATAGAATGCATTAAGGTAAACAACCTTAAGGCTTTAGAACCACTTCATTCCACCCACAAATACAATACAATCAGGTGTGAACGGAGCTTTAATCATTCAACATTCTATCCAAAGCAAACATCAAAAGTTTTGGCTTTACAAACACTTTAAATAATATGGGATTTATTAAATGCATAGAAATATATTCTTACTCACTAAGCAGTTAGTAAATAAGGGTTTAGTCCATCCCAATTTGGCAAATGTTTGTCTCTTATATGCAATTTGCTAATATGAAAACACAATTAATTTAATTAGAAAATAGAGAGTTACATAAATGTTCTACAAAGTCATCATATATCACTGTCAATGGAAAGAAATAGCTGGTAGACTTCCAAAGGTCATTGGTCCATAGAGACCAGCATGAGAAAAAAACGACATATGTATACCACCAGGCTTGCTAGGGAAAAAAACTATTTTAAAAGAGAAATAAAAAAATTTCATAAGCACATTGTATCGCTACAAAATCCACAATAAAACTACAGTGCATTAAAAAGGATCTTGCATTTCGATGATCATTTACTCTATAAATGATAGGTAAAGTTCTTCTTGTTGATGGGAAGCAGATAAGGATGAGGTTAGTAGCATACAGCATTGTTTTTAAAGAAAGCCTTTGAAAACAGAAAATAAAAACAGCTTTTGCTGCAATACTCACCTTCAATCTGGAACTAACCCCCCCCTCCCCTGTGCTTTTTTTTTCTACCACTAGATGTTGCTCTTTTTTTAAGTTTTAATGACAGCCGGCATTAATCTTCTGAGCCATTTTTTTTTCTTTTTTGAAGGGGGTGGCTTTTTAAATAAACTAGAGCTCTTCAACTAGGTAACTCGGAGTGCTGGCGATGCTAGGCTTCCCACAGATGGTGCAATTTCCATACTGTGTATTGAATATTCTATGTACAAGGAGGGCATGTTAGCATTCTACTTGCAGAAATGATCACTGAAGAGATACTAGTCAAAATTATTTTACAACTTCAAAATGTACTCTCCACAGGCAGTCATTTTTAAGAAATGTTATCAGTACAAATGGTCGTTTAGCACATCATTTTGGTCTAAAATATATCTTCTACTGTTCAAAGCAAACAACAAAGAAAAAATGACCAATTACCCTAAAACTGTCACACAAAATTTACTTATATTATTCCTTCACTTACAATAATTTGGTAATGGGTATTCATTAAACATTCAAAGAATATTAGTCAATCTTCTACAAATTGCCTATAGTCAGTCCAATGCCGTGTACACACGATTGGAATTTCCGATGAAAAAAGTTTGGTGTTTAGAAACAAAACATCGTCTGCGTGCAACACCAACGGAGAAAAAAACACGCATGCTCAGAATCAAGTCGACGCATGCTCGGAAGCATTGAACTTCATTTTTCTAGGCTCGTCGTAGTGTTTTATGTCACTGTGTTTTGGACGGTCGGAATTTGGTCTGACAGTGTGGTGTATGCAAGACAGCTTGAATGGAATTCCGACGAAAATTTCCATCGGCTTTTAGGCCATCGGAAATTCCAATCGTGTGTATGGGGCATACGTTTTTCAAGACAATACTAACAACTTCAAGGAAAACAAAAGCTGCCTAGTCCCATTTACCCTCATTTCCCAAGCAGAGTGGTGGGGAAATCTCCTTGATGGGGATACACACAGCACTTAAAATTGTAGTTCTTTAAAACTTAAAGCGGGAGTTCAACTTAGAGCGATCTTCTCCGCCGCTTCCGGGTATGGTCTTCGGGTCTGGGCGTTCATTCTTGATTGACAGGCTTCCGACAGACTTCCAACGGTCGCATCTATCGCGTCACGAGTAGCCGAAAGAAGCCGAACGTCGGTGCGGCTCTATACGGCGCCTGCGCACCGACGTTCGGCTACTTTCAGAAAATCGTGATGCGATAGATGCGACCTTTGGAAGCCTGTCGGAAGCCTGTCAATCAAGAAGGAACGCCCAGACCCGAAGACCATACCCGGAAGCGGTGGAGAAGATCGCTCTCTAAAACGGTAAGTACTGCTTCGTTTTTTTAAAAAACTAGCCGATTCCCCTAGACAAAATGAGCACGAATCTAATCTTAAACATTTTTTTGCGGGTGAACCACCACTTTAACTTCAAGTTCTTTTCTTTCTCCCGTCTATTGCCACAATGCCCCATTGCAGTACCCTCTGCCCTTTTTGCCTCCGTTCTTTGATCTAATCATGTGATATCATGGGTCCTCTTTCAGCAGTGGGTGCTATGTAAAGATTTGGTGTCACACTCTGCAGCAATCTCCTTCAGCTCTTTGCTGCGGTGTCATGACTCATGCCCAGGGGTTGGTTCTTGACACCCATGGCTCAGAGGAAATGCCTTGAATGGCATGGATAGGCTTGTGAAGGATGTCAGTGTAAATCTCCCTGCTTGGTTAAATTGTGGGTTAGATGGATTCATGTGTCACAAGCTATTGACATGTTAATGACCCTTCCTCAGCCAGCTCCCTAGTTCAAATGGTAATTGATTTATTGTGTGTGGGAAGGAGACCGGCCTTACTGTTTACAATGATTAGAAGTGGCTCATGTTAATTATTCTGATTGCTTCATTGTGGTCAGGCTGTTACACCTAGTAATTAACTCCGCTGATGTCTTTATCTAAAGAAACGTGTCTGCATGGTCGGCTCCGACTTGTCTCCTATAATCTGTATGGGAAACCCCACTGTGTGAGGGGGGGCGTTCCTAACAGGCTGTAACCACATATAAGCTGAGTTTTTGTGTCAATAAAGTGTCTTGTTCTAGCAGTAAGCTTGTCTCATGTGTGGCTTTCTGGGCGATTCCAGGGATATCCCTCCTCGTGGAATATTGGGGTGATTGTCGTTATGAGAAGAAGGGAACGTTGACGGGGATATCATACCGATACCGTCACAATTGGTTGGTAGCAGCGGGATCTTCCCTTCTATTCCCCTTCACACCCGGATTCCAAGCAGACACTGGAAGAACTACTGGAAGTTCGTGGAAGGATCGCTAGCAACAAAACCAAGCGGGTCATCATAGCAGAATTAATGGAGCTAGACCAGGAGGACGGGATTGCAGCAACGCCAGCAGTACAAGAGATGGAGACACCAGTGATTCAGGAGGAGTCACCAACCAACAAGCTAATGAGAGAGAAGCTAGCGTGGTTCGGCCCGAACCCAACGCCGGATGTGGTTCTGAAAGTGATGGACCTGTTAGCGGAGGAGGCTAAACAAATAAGGGACGCAGAACTACAGAAGGGTAAACAAATAAGGGACGCAGAACTACAGGAGGCTAAACAAATAAGGGACGCAGAGCTACAGAAGGCTAAAGAAATAAGGGACGCAGAACTCCAGAAGGCTAAAGAAATAAGAGATGCAGAACTACAGAAGGATAAACAAATAAGGGACGCAGAGCTACAGTTAAAACTGGCAGCAGTCCAACAAGCAGCCGCACCTTCTACGAACAGTGAGTACAGCACAGCAGACGCAAGGAAGATTCCGTTTAGTGCTTTTAAAGCTTTTGATGAAAAGGACTGTGAGATTGATAACTACCTGGCGGATTTTGAGCGACAATGTAACCTGCACCGAATTGCTAGAAGAGAGTGGGTTGCAATATTGTCAGGCAAACTGTCAGGCAAAGCTTCTGATGCTTTCCGGACCGTGCCAGATCAGGATATCCATAGCTACGCCCGGGTTAAAGAAGCGCTCCTGGCTCGTTATGCAGTAACCCCAGAGTCCCACCGACAGAAGTTCAGGGACTCACGCAAAATCACGAAAGACTCTTACGCAGAATGGGCATGCCAGCTGTCCCTGTCGGCCTCTAACTGGGTTAACAGCAGCCAGGCCACCACCGCAGAGGACATTTTGCAACTAATGCTCCTGGAGCAATTTTACAATCGCATCCAGACGGATGTCAAAGATTGGGTGAGAGATCGCAGGCCCATGACTCTACCAGAGGCCGCGAAGTTGGCGGATGAATATGCGGATACTCACAAGACAAACCAGGTCACACCACGGGTACAACCTCCACAACCAACGGCGCCCTCACACCCACCAGCCGCTAGATACCAACCGCCTAACAGACCGATGACATCTAGCCCTCGCTACCCACGCCAGGAGGACAACGAACAACGCTGCTTCCGGTGCAAACAGTTGGGTCACTTCAAGCAGAATTGCCCCATGAACGACAACACCAGGTCAAATTGGTCTCAACCGGGGTACCGCCCACCAGCAGCAGCCCATTGTGTAGACTCGGCTTGGGATCCCCAGGAGCTGGGTCAGGAAGAACCATTGGGCACCCCTTACGAAGCCCTCATGGTACAATCTGTTATTACGGACAACAGGGAACACCATTGTCAGCTGGTCATGGGCGACCGCCATGAGCCGGAGGGGCCTTGGAGGGAGCTGGGCAGAAAGAGGCACCGCCAGCTACCCTCCAAGAAGAAGAGGTCCTGGAAGTCATATAACCAGCGGACCTGGGAGGAGAAGAAGCGACTGGAGGAGATGGAATCGCAGCGGGCGCCCCAGATGCGGGCCGAGATGTTCGCCAAGGGCCCACCGGTGGCCCCTTACACCACCACCCAGTTCCTGATGATGAAGGACCACGTGGAGAGCCTGCAGGACATGAGCAAGCAGGATCTGATCCGTGAGTACATAGAGCTGGAGGAGTGCATAAGCCGCATGGAGGAGGAGAACAACCACCTGAGGTCACAGCGGGCTGACCCCCCCAGGCTCCATGAACTGGAGATGGAGCTGGAGAAGCTCAAAGAGGAGAACCGGCGGCTGCGGAGGGAGCAGGGGGTGGCTGACCTTATGGGGCTCTGAGTCCCCTCTCCCCCCCCCCCCCGGACTCTGAGCACCAGTGCTACAGCATTTCAACAAATATAACTTTTTCTTTTTATGAATCTCCTGTGATTGTCACTTCAGAGCCATAACCTGCCCCCTCCCATAGCGGGACACCTAGACGGCGGCGCACAGACCCATTCGCTGTCTTCACACTGACTTCTGGTGACTTTGCAGATCGCACAAAGACTTGGGGACTGACCGGCGTGTGATCTGACGACCCGGTGGCATACCTGAGTCGGAAGCAGTTACCAATGGAGGTCAGTCACGCCAAACGGAGTTAACCTCGAACTAAAAGCTCTGAACCCGTCAACCCTACTGGACCAGGGAAGGTCCAACCGGGTTTGCCGGAGCAGGGAGAAAAAGGGGGGCCATTGTGAAGGATGTCAGTGTAAATCTCCCTGCTTGGTTAAATTGTGGGTTAGATGGATTCATGTGTCACAAGCTATTGACATGTTAATGACCCTTCCTCAGCCAGCTCCCTAGTTCAAATGGTAATTGATTTATTGTGTGTGGGAAGGAGACCGGCCTTACTGTTTACAATGATTAGAAGTGGCTCATGTTAATTATTCTGATTGCTTCATTGTGGTCAGGCTGTTACACCTAGTAATTAACTCCGCTGATGTCTTTATCTAAAGAAACGTGTCTGCATGGTCGGCTCCGACTTGTCTCCTATAATCTGTATGGGAAACCCCACTGTGTGAGGGGGGGCGTTCCTAACAGGCTGTAACCACATATAAGCTGAGTTTTTGTGTCAATAAAGTGTCTTGTTCTAGCAGTAAGCTTGTCTCATGTGTGGCTTTCTGGGCGATTCCAGGGATATCCCTCCTCGTGGAATATTGGGGTGATTGTCGTTATGGGAAGAAGGGAACGTTGACGGGGATATCATACCGATACCGTCACAAGGCTAAATACTGTTTGAAAATGTTTTTGTTTTAATACGGGAGGATGGTTGATCTCATTGTAAAAAAAAAATTATGCACAAGGTGCATTGGGTTTTAAAGAAAGGATCCTTTGTCAGGTTCTTATTGCTCTCTGTCCACTGTAATATTCACTCACTTCCAGTCTATATGACAGAATTAGAAGTGAATTGAAATCTCCTCAATAAAGAGCAATTGTCACGGCCACTGGCTCCAGGGACCTTTTCTGCCCACATTCACCCTGTTATTTGTTATTGTTAGATTTCCCTTTTTGAAGGACTGTTTTCCAGTATTTGTCCTAAAGAGCATTCCTGGTTTCTTTCATTTGGAACTATACATGGTAATTGAAAGAGCTGGTCACATTGGTCTCTGTTCCATGTACTCATACTGTATGTAGGCACCGGACTGTCTGGGTGGCTAATGCCCTGTACACACGATAGGTTAGTTTGATGAAAACGGTCTGATGGATTTTTCCATCAGTTATACGATGAAGCTGACTGATGATCAGTCGTGCCTACACACCATCAGTTAAAAAAAAACGATCGTGTCAGAACGCGGTGACGTAAAACACAACGACGTGCTGAAAAAAATGAAGTTCAATGCTTCCAAGCATGCGTCGACTTGATTCTGAGCATGCATGCATTTTTAACCGATGGACGTACCTACAGACGATCGTTTTCTTCTATAGGTTTTTTATTCATCAGATAATTTTAAAACAAGTTCCAATTTTTTTAACCTATGGATAAATAACCGATGGGGACCACACACGATCGGTTTGGTCTGATGAAAACGGTCCATCAGACCGTTTTCATCAACCAAACCGATCGTGTGTACGCGGCATAACTGTTCATTAACTGTTAATTAGATCACTGTTAGCTGTTGACTGTTCTTTAGATGTGCTAAAGATATAACTGTTTACAGTTTGCATTGTTTAGGATAATGTGATCAAGCTCTTACCTGATCTTGTGTGGTATATATTCTGTGTGAATTTACAGTAAAGTGAGTTTTGGTTTGCACCTAAGCTAGTGTCATCTAGTTCTTGGGTGCAATATTCAGCTATAATACATGGTTCCAGGTTCCAGAGTGGAGGGAGTTGTATCTTGACGAAGGCACCCAGGCTGGGTGCTGGAGGGTCCGTCGGAGCAATAGAAATACATTTTGAAAGAGGAAAGGTTATATATATTTTTAGGAATTTTACCATTTTATGTGCCCCATTGGAGAGATTTCCCTTGCTTCTAGTTCAAGTGACAGATATCATGAAATCTCCCAAATAGAGACACAGACATCACAAAAAAATGCACAGAAATTCCAATCCTTGCCCTTGCTATAGTTGGACCTCTGCAGCTAACCAATATGTGTGTACTCTTTAATCAGACCTCACTGTATCTTACTGAAGGTTATTGCCAGTTTGTACAACATGCCATGAACTGCATTTGTTTGGAAGTATTACATCCTTTCTAAGCACCTTAGTGCTTCTGAAAGCTTTTATGCTTCTTTGCAATTTTCTCTCGGTACCATTAATGTCAGAGCATAATTTATATTAAAGGGGGTTATACATAGAACGGATAAATACTTTTTGCAGAAGAACACATTTTACAAAGCAAAACTTCAGGGAGACGTTTATTTCTAAACCATAGAAATGTCCCTATTGACCAGCAGATCAATCCTAAGTTTCCAAAATTACACAACAGAGCTTCTCGCAATCTATAGACCTGCTCATGTTATTCTATGGAATGACTGCAGAAAATATAACGATTCCCCACAGATCAATGCTTACAAAAGACTTGGATTTTCTGGAAGCTTAGTTTAAACTCTGATGTAAATGTACACCATCTATTATTATTCTATTACAAGTGTGCTCCTATGGGCTCACTCACATAGACGCAGCTTTTCACTCATTAAGGCTGATACACCTCTATGCATCAGTGGTCTGGGCTGCATGTGCATTAGAGGTCGACCGATATTTAGAAATTGCGGGGGCCGATGGCTGATATATGATGGTGATTTTTTTGGACCTAAATGTTAGGCCGATTTTTAAAAATATTTTTCCCTTCATCTCATAAAATCTAACAGTTGGACCCCTTTCACACTGGGGTGACTTTCAGGTGCTTTTGGGTTAAAAATAGTCAAGTGCCTGCAAAACGGCTCCTCTGTAGTCTCAGTGTGAATGCCTGAGTGCTTTCACACTAAGGCGGTGCTCTGGCAGGTCGTTAAAAAAAGTCCTGGAAGCAGCTTCTTTGGAGCGGTGTATACCGCTCCTCCACTACTCCTGCCCATTGAAATGAATGGGCACTGCTGCCGAAGCACCTGCAAAGCGCTTCTGCAGCGGTGCTACACAGGTGCATTTAACTTCTTCCTCGGCCACTAGCTGTGTGATGCTGTAACAGACAGAAAAGCGCAAATCTTCTTTTACTAACACAAAATCAGCTAAAGCAGCCCAAAGGGTGGCGTCACCGGGCTTTGCTAGAGGATTTTTTTTTCACGATCGTGTGTAGGCAAGGCCGTTTTAATGATCGGATTGAAAAAAACGTTTTTTCTAGAGCCTGAAACCAACCCGACCCGACCAACCCGAAAAATGATCGTGTGTACGCGGCATAAGGCTTTTATCATATCACAAATACACAAGCTCGCTACAACTAGTGATCTTTTTCTATTGTTTCTGTGCAACTAAAACATTGGAGAGCGTCTATCTATAATGCCAAAACCTAAAGCCGGTGCGGCGCACATTGGCATGGTCCAGTATTTGAGAATAGAGTGCAAATGCATCATAAATGTTTCTTGATGGAATAGAGGTAAAATTACTAACAATGTTATTCCTTATTCGATTTTTTCCATCATTTAGAGTTCCAATCCTATACGCTTACCATTTGGTTCCCATAGTCTGAAGGGGTATCGATACTACTCCCCCACCTGGCTCACTCTGTAATGTCTGCATTCATGCTCCCTATGAGTTTTATGTATTTGACTTTGACACAAATACAATGATTCTGTTGTTATACTGATCTTGGTTTCACTACCTTGGTTAGTCATTGACCTGGAACAAGATGAATACATGATATACACATGCTTGTTGCAGGCCATATGGTCAGTAAATATTGAAGCAAGGATGAACTCTGGAACTCTGGAAGACGACCGGATCTATCCGCTGGGATTGATCCACGGATCAGTTCCAGCAGATAGATCCGGTCGTCTGTACGTCCCAGCGGACATTTCCCGGCGGATAAAAATCCAGCCGATGGATTCCCAGCGGATAAAAATTTTGTAGCATGTTACAAAATCTATCCGCTGGAATCCAGTCCAGCCGACTGATCCGGTCGTCTGTACAGACTCACCGGATCAGTCCGTCCGCTCCCCTCCCTCGCATGCGTCGTAATGATTTGACGCATGCGTGGAAGTATTTGCCTTCCAGCGTCGCCGCGTCATCGTCGCGGCGACGGCGCGACACATCACCGCGGATGTATTCCGTGCGGCTTTCGATCTGATGGTGTGTACAGCCATCAGATCCAAATCCGCCAGCCGTTTCCAGCGGATATCCTCTCGTGTGTACGGGGCCTGAGAACAATGGCTAGCGGATGTAGGCAGAACATGTTAGCCACTATTCCCTCCAAGCTATTCTGCTGTTTGTGTGCACAGACTGGTAATACAGTTGGAATGGTATTAGAAATCAATGCTGTTTAACTTGGTTTAAGATTGGAACTGATACAATCACAAGGACGACAATTGTTTGGCAGTAATAGGATTGCTGGGGCAGCACATAGCGCTAATGAATTGATATTATTTTTTAGTGCAGTAAGTCAGATACCGCTTAGACGAATGATAAATTGCATTTTATCCACTTGCTGTGCATTTTAATTACATGCATTAATCTGCCTGATCATTTTATGAAACTGATTATTTCTATTATTTTGTTTCTATTTGTGCAGTGACTCACACTGCATGGCGTGATTGCTTGAATATTATCATCACTGAGCAGATGAAGAGAAAATGAGTAGCTAAATTCGCATGGGGAATTTTAAAATCCATAATTTAGCCTATCCATATGTAGTTGTATAAAATATGCATATAATATACTGTATATAGTAGCATATGGCCTTGGATTAGACAGGGTATAGTCCTGGACTTGTTCATTGAAAACTAGCCTTCAGATTTTGTGACAAATGCACAAGAAAAGGGGTACTCTACTACAGCCAACAGAGTCCACCTAAAACTGAGGCTGTGTGAGGTTAGGTAATGTTAAGTAAGAGGCCCAGATACCGTGTAGCTCAAGAAAAAACGCTGATTACCTTCACACAGTTTCATACTTGCCAGCATATTGATTTCAGTCCCCAGGTCACCCTTCCCACAGTCCACACTTAACATGCCCACCTCCTGGGTGGTCCCACCCAGATCACACCCATGTTATGGGCACCCCCACTCTTAACTATGCAGGAGCTGCCCACTTGTGGCCATGATCCTCTCTGTTAATGCCCTTTTGTGTGTTACTGTGCATGCTTATGATCTCAGGATGCATCACCGGGGAACAGCATCATCCAGACAGAGCACCTAGATATGGGACTGCCTCAGAAAATTCGGAACAGTAGGCATATATGCAGTTTATTAATTTTGCTTAAATTTGCATCTAAATACACAAATACAGTATAGTTTGTTCAAGCATTTAGTCATGTGTAGAGGAATGTCAAAAAGGAATAATTAGATTATTATTTTTTTTTAATTTTGGATACTTGGAGGAAAACACAAACAAAATCACCCCCTCAGCATATATTAGGGAGACGTACACAGAGGTCTGTAAGCTATGGGAACAATTTAAAGAAACCATCACTCAAAGTTATTGGGTTACAGTATATCCAAAAGCTATCATTGTTTACATACAGCACCATAAATTAAAAGATTTTCCTTTGGTATTGGGTCAAGCCTCATTGGTTTCAGTAAATACACAGAGGCAGGAACATTTGATGCAACAAAGGACAGAGAACTACAGAAGGACATTTTAATGGTCCTCTAGGTATGTGATAATACCGTTCAACATTTTAAGTTTTGAATACAGTGGGAAAAGGAGAGCTTCTTTGGCTTTTATTGCTGATTCCAACTTAACTTAGTAGATTTTCTTCACTTCCTATTTCCATAATAAGGTGGTCACAAGGACTGGCCAACTCTACATTGTCTTTGCAAAGAAAGCCCTAATCTGGCTCCTCTACATACTGCTCATGCGAGCCATGGCCTACATTTCCAATGCACTGCCATGCTCATGGTGGCTTCCAACACTCCTGTGGGGAAAAAACAATCACATAGGAATGAATGCGGCTGTGATGCACATGTCCAAAGAAAGATTTCGTTTTTTTAGGCATTACAGTGCTGGGCTGCACAGAGAACATCACTGGATTGAGGAAAAAGATAAGTGTGTGATCAGGCCTGTCAACCACTTGTCATATGAAGTTTCAATAAAAGGATTTTTGGAAGTGCAGCCGTCTGGGAATTATTTCTTCACATATGTGATCAGGCAGTATGCACTTCACCCTGTTTAATTCGACCATAAAAAGTAAGAAAGCCAAAATGCTAGTAATTCCAGGTATGGAGGAACATGTGGCTTGCAAAGGTAATACTGTATGGGCTGTGGGTAAAGGGGCATTAGGGTGAATCTGTTGATTTTCGCTACCAGCCTAGGCCATAGGTTGGCCTAAAATAAATATTTTACATACAATCTAACTTCATCACTTCTCAAGTAAAAAAAAACAACTTTTTTTTTTGTAAACTCCTTTCAGCTGGTCATAAACATGGATCTTATTACATATATATTCACTGCCATAAAAATGCAGGCAGACGTCGAAAGTTTTTTGGAATTTTTAATAAAATAACTACAATCTCTATGTGAATATCTCATTGCAATAATAGTCTGCCCTGATGAGGCAAAACCAGTACATGTTATATATAGAGGGAAACATTTTTTGGCTGGAATCTTATGCATGGGAAAATACGTTTCTCATATTTGTTATAGTCACTAAAGAAAACAGACACCATTGTAGCCTATGAAGAAGACTCAAGATTAAAGCTTGTCATAAAATGTTCCCATGCATCAGAATCAAGTTTAAAGCATTGTTTGTCTAACATGACTAACATTTGAAGCGCAACTGTCATGTCCACCAAAGAAAACCAAACTTATTGGTGTGGCTAGTTGGTGCCTGTAAACAAATCTGATGTTATCTTCAACATCAGTATTTTGATGCCTGGGTAAGAACCCAGGACTATAGGACAAAGCTCCATACAAGGCATCATCTTTCCCAAGGCTAAGAGCCCATTCACATCTAGGCGACAAAACGCCCGACGCCGGACGCTTGTGCCGCTAGAAGGGAGAATTCCCATTGCTGTCTATGGAGATGGTTCATATCTCATAGACGCCGTACGCCTGCCGCCTGAAAAAAAGTCCCGGACCCTTTTTTTCAGGCGGCATTGGCGTTCGGCCATACAAAGCAATGGCAAGGCTTTGTAAAAAAAAAAAAAAAAGTTACACACTCGCGGAAAATACGCCACGTACGCGGTGTATCTTGTCGCGGAGGTGTGAATGGAGCCTAAGACTAAACTCCATCTCTTGGAGGAGTGCAATTATTACCTAGAAAAATATTTTTTTAAATTTTCACATTTTACATGCAAGTTGTGCCATATTCTCATGATAGCTTTGTATACAAATTTGTACATTCTCCCTTTTCAGTCTACATATCAAGCATATAATCACTGCTTAATGCTTATGACATTATAGTAGAACAGCAGTCAGGCTACTGGCTTTCAAAGTTGTACATTATTCTAAATAAAAAGTAAATTGGCTTGAAAACAAGTTCTTATTGACCTCTGTAGCTGCAGACACTGTGGAATATGTCAGCCTCAAAGTTCACAAGAGATACAATGAAGATTTTTAAGTTTACTTTCAGCACTCTGCCCTCTATTCACTTGTGTACCTACTCTGTTTATATTATGAATTAGGCCCCTTTCACACTGGGGCAGGAGGTGCGCTGACGGTATAGCGACGCTATTTTTAGCGGCGATATACAATTGGAATTGCGGTGGTATTCGGCCGCTCGCTGTGCGGTTTTAAACCCCCACTAGCAGCCAAAAAAGGGTTAATACTGCCCGCAATACGCCTCTGCAGAGGCACATTGCCGGCGGTATAGCCGCAGTGTCCCATTGTTTTCAATGGGAAGGAGCTGTGGAGGAGCGGTAAACACACCGCTCCTTCACCGCTCCAAATATGCGGCTGGCAGGACTTTTGGAGCGGTCCTGCTAGTGCACCGCCTCAGTGTGAAAGCACTCGGGCTTTCACACTGAGACTGCAGGGCAGGAGTTTTTCAGGCGGTATTTAGGTGCTATTTTTAGTGCTAAACCACCTGAAAAACTCCTCAGTGTGAAAGGGGCTTTAGAGAGAGCAGAATGAGCTGTCCTGCTGATAATAAAGAGAAAGTGCTTTGTGTTGTAAATTTGAGGATGAATTACCCTACAGTGCCTGTAGCTACAAAGGATAGTGAGGACTTTAAATCCTTTTAAGTATATGTCATTATTTTGCATGCCCATGGCCTGATCACAGTTCTACTTTAGAGAAAAGCTATCTGTATTGTTTGCATCCTGTTTAAAGCCTCGTACACAGGATCGGATTTTCCGACGGGAATTGTGTGATGACAGCCTGTTGTATGAAAACCCGACCTTTTGTACACTCCATTGGACAATTGTTGTCGGATTTTCCGCTGACAAATGTTGGATGGCAGGCTTTAAAATTTTACGCGAACAACGGTCTGTTGTTGGATTTTCCGAGCATGTGTACACAAGTCCGTCAGACAAAAGTCCAAAGTACAAACACGCATGCTCAGAATCAATGCTCACCAAACACGACATTAGCAGAAGGTGCCCAAAGGGTGGTGCTCAAGAGCTGAAATTTCACATAGTACGTAACTACGTTTGTGTTTGTTGGCCGACAATTGTGAGCCGTTTGTATGCAAGACAAATTCCTGGCCAACACCCCCCTCGGGCAAAAGTCAGAGGCTTTGTCTGTAGAAAAATCCGATCGTGTGTACGAGGCTTAAGCAGACTTCACAACTTCCAGAACAGATAGCCTTTTTTTTTAAACTGCCACTGCCTGTTATGCTGTGCTGAAACAGATGTCCATTGGTAAGGTGCTTTAAGGTGCTATTCAACGTGAATGGCACTGCACTACACCAATGCAAGACATATGTGCTACACATTGATTTACTAAGAATGGAAAGTGTTGGTTGAATGAAAAAAAAACACAAATCCACAACACAAACAATGTGTGATGCAGGGATCTCTCCAGCTGAGCTATTGTAAATTGAAAGCGGGGACTCCCCCATCAGAATACACAGATCAGCGCTGCAGCCATTGGCTGGAAGCGCTGTTCGAATGCTGGTTTTCCAGCATTACCATTCAACAGAAGCGGGTCAATAGACTGTTGAACAGTGAGAAGTACACATGGACCAAAAGTCAGCCCATTTCGGTCCGTGTTCCCTAGACATTATGGCCCAGATTCTCAAAAAAACGCCTATCTTTAGGCGGGCGTAGCGTATCTCAGATACACTACGCCGCCGTAACTTAGAGCGGCAGGTCCCGTATTCAGAAACATCTTCCGCTCTAAGTTACGGCGGTGTAGTGTATCTGATACGGCGTAAGCCCGCCTAATTCAAACTAGGCTGGTAGGGGGCATGTTGTATGTAAATGAATCGTGACCCCACGTAAATTACGCTTTTATCGAAGGGCGCATGCGCGCATGCTCAGTATCACGTCGAATTTTCAAAATTAAATTACGCCCGCTCAATGCCTAGTCAATGTGAACGTAACTTACGTCCAGCCCCATTCACAGACGACTTACGCAACAACGTAAAACACGACGCTGTTCCGACGTTTCCGACGTCCATACCTAACATGACTTACCCCTGCTTTATGAGGGGTAACTTTACGCCGGCGTATGTCTTACGTAAACAACGTATCTTGATACCCCAGGCACACATATGTTTGTGAATCGGCGTATCTAGCTCATTAGCATATTCAACGCGGAAATCTACGGAAGCGCCACCTAGCGGCCAGCGTAAATATGCACCCTAAGATACGACGGTATAAGAGACTTACGCCGCTCGTATCTTAGCCGAATTTATGCGTAACTGATTCTAAGAATCAGCCGCATAGATAGGACGGCTCTCATTCGGACTTACGACGGCGTACATGGCGCTACGCCGTCGTAAGTCCTTTGAGAATCTGGGCCGAAGTGGCCAGCTGCATCTGCAGTTTCCCATATGCACTAAAGCAGAAAGTAGACTGATTGGGCATTATTCAATAGCACTTTAAGTCATCTGTAGAATGGTCAGATCACCAAACATTCGAAGGAACACTGCATTTACCCAATGCCCCCAGACATCGTTTACAGCAAAGAACTAAATGCAATGGAAAAATGATCAGGTCATAAAGCATTTATTATGAGCTATAATAATCCAGGAGATCTCATAAACATCGTATGTGCGTTAACGTCGTTTAGCAGCTCTAATTAGGAAATGTGTCAAATAACAAATTTTCTTGATACAGCTAAGAGTGTTTCTATTATGCATTTCATTTTCCTGGTAACAAAGATACTGGTATATTTAATTTTCAGTATTGCCTACTCCTCTCTGTAATCAAAGTAATTAAACTGGTCATTCATCAAATTAAACATGAGCTATAAACACAGAGCTGACAACATCTGTTGACATTTTTCTATTATCGCTAAACAGAACTCTATAGTCACTGAGTTTTGTATTTACTATTGTATAGCGTATGTTCCCTTATGAAAAACTTCTAATGCCCTGTACACACGATCGGTTCATCCGATGAAAACGGACCGATGGATTTTTTCATCAGATATCCGATGAAGCTGACTTTCATCAGTCTTGCCTACACACCACCAGTTAAAAATCCGATCGTGTCCAACGCGGTGACGTAAAAAACAACGACGTGCAGAGAAAAATGAAGTTCAATGCTTCCGAGCATGCGTCGACTTGATTCTAAGCATGCGTACATTTTTGATTTCCCCACGATCGTTTTTTCTATAGTTTTTTTAACCATCAGAATATTTTAAAACAGGTTCTATTTTTTTTCACTGATGGGAAAAAAAAAACGATGGGGCCCACGCACGGTCGGTTCGTCCGTGTACAGAGCATAACAGTTCACTCCCACAGTTAAAATACTTTACAAATAAATAAAAAAAGACATATAAATATGATACTTTGTAATAAAGTTAAAGTGGTATTAAGATCAAAACCAAAAATGTAATATATTGCAGCTTATCAATCATTAGATGTGGTGGCTGCATTCTTTTTTTTTTTTTTTTTTTTTTTAGACCTTTTACCTCACATGGTGCTCTTGTCAGTAACACACCACCTGTATTTGAGTGCCCCCACTCTGAAGAAAGGAGACTGGGGGCACCTTTGGAGAGCAGCATTGTTCATCGAAGAGGGGGGGGGGGGGGGGGGTATATGCACTAGCAGATTTAGATACACTATAAAATTAAAGCTGTACTCCAGCTAACACGTTATAAGCAGTCACAGGAAACTGTTTTTATTACTTTTGGGATAAAGGTTTTACATAAACAAATAAAAGCCGATCATTGTAAGCCCCCCTGCCATTGGTGAATGGTTTGTCTCAAAACTCTCACTGCTACACCTGCATGAAAGCTTGTTCTGATGAAAAACAACAGACTTTCTGCCAGGATCACCAGATGATAATAAAGTAAATAGCCAAGCAAACAGTTGTAAAGTCCTGGAAAAGCTCAAAGCTCTGTCTTACGGAGACCAAAAATAGAATAACACAGGCAATGATTCATAGGAGCGTAGAAGCTATTATAAAATATAGAATACCCAAGTACATAAAGCTGTGGAGTGCATGTATAGAATACTTTCTGCCCTCAGGCTTTGATGAGTCTATACTGGAACCCCGGGCACTGCTTTCTATGCCTTTTGGCATGCAAATACTCCGCCCCCCCCCCTAGGATTTCCCTCATATCCCATCCCCATCTCACCCTTCCTTCTGCCCCAGTTCCATATGATTAAACCTTTGAAGGTATTGATTGCCACCACTAAAACCATTACTCATGGCTGAAGTCACCACTGGCCCAGTTGGATTCCCTTTAATGTTGTGCAATACCCAATCCTACCATTGTACATTGTAAGCGGTGCCTTCAGATAACGTACCAAAATGTAGGGTTGATTCATGCTCTGTTCTTGCTGTATCTCTTTTGCATGTCCAAGATGTAGTCTGCCTCATCCCTGGTGTTGGGGTGTTGTGGCCGGCCATGATCTATGATGGACCCAATTTGGGCTATGATTAAGATCTCTTAGCTGGCCACTGAATCTCTGCATTTACAGTTGCCCCTTTCCCCTTTTGCGACCCTTTCACCATGTGATCACTTCACCAAAACACTAGGCTTTTTGTTATTAACTTTCATCTGTAGGCTTGTAGCTACTAACCTCTCTTTGAGCTTCCAGGTACATTTATGTTCCTTAGGAAGAGTAATGCTTGAAACGCGTAGAGAAGCCTTTACATCAAGACTGTTACACTTGAATCTATGGGAGTCGCATGCGGTGCTCTATTTCCCCTATGGTCTATGCCTACAGTATATGTTTTATCATATGGTATTATGTTCTGGAATAAAGATGCAAAAAATAGTTTTTATATAAAAAATTTGGTATATTCATTCGCTATTGTCACACAACTGCGTGGGCTTGGGGCGCAGTGCTCTCAACCCCGAGCCCACCCTTTTTTGAAGCCTATTAGGCCCCGTACACACGACCAAACATGTATGCTGAAACTGGTCCGCGGGCCAGTTTCAGCATACATGTTCGGTCGTGTGTAGGCGCGAGCGGGCCGAATTCCAGCAAACATTTGCCCGCCGGGCCTTTTCCCAGCAGACAAATATTCCTGGACGTGTTTTAAAACCGTCCGCTGGAATCCTGCCCGCTCGGACATGTACGGTCATCAGTACAGACCTACCGTACATGTCCGAGCGCCCGCCGTCCCTCGCATGCGTCGAATGACTTTGACGCATGCGTGGAAGCCTTTAAATGGCAGGCCCGCCCACGTCGGCCTGTCATCGCCGCATCATCGTCGCGGCGACGATGCGGACACGCCCCGCGTATTGTTTACGCGCGGACTTCTGTACGATGGTTAGTACAACCATCGTACAGAAGCCCTCTGGCAGAGATGTACGGTGAAAACGGTCCGAAGGACCGGTTTCATCGTACATGTTTGCTCGTTAGTACCCGGCCTTAGAGCCTCAAAACCCCATTGGAATCCATGCATATAGAGCCCTGCATGTAGATTAGGGGGCCAGACGCATTGATAGAAGGGCGGCACCCCTGCATTACGGGCAGGGGCAGACTGACAACTCATGGGGCCCCCGGGCAATAGGAGATTATGGGGCCCCTGGGTAATAGGAGATTATGGGGCCCCCGGGCAATAGGAGATTATGGGGCCCCCAGGCAATAGATTATGGGGCCACAGTATACACACACATACAGTATACACACGCACAAACACACAATATACACACAGTATACACACACAGTATATTTACACACAGAATACACATACACACACACTGAAAAGGTACTGGAGAGGCGAGGCAGCTATAATCTTGGGATTTTTAAAATAACACTGATTTTTACATACTGTCCCTGTTTTTACTGAGGCTGGCAACCCTGATGGGGCCCCCTTGTGGCATGGGGCCCTCATGCAGCGACCAAGTGCCTGAATGGTCAGTCCACCCCTGATTACGGGCTGCCACTGGTCACAAGGGCTTCTGGTGGAGACTACAAGCTTCAGTGCTAATATACACTGCACAGACATGGTCCACTGTTATCACCTTAAATCAAACAAGATTTAAGAAATACCATGCAGCCATCACTAGAGTACATGCATGTAGACAGGGACAGGCTGGAGGTGATCAGCAGTACTCATTTGCAACAAAGGGTGAAAAGAGGTGAAAATTATATTTTATTAAATAAAATAAAACAATGGCAATTGTTTATGACGAACAATACTTTAGCGAACCAAATGTCATTTTTTTCACTATTTTAATGTTAAAAAAAAAAAATCACCTTTCTGTTTCAAACAGCAAAGGCTGTAATTTTCCATAACTGTCAAAAAATGTAAAAAATCCGTTCGCATTGCAACATCCTGCTAGCATTGTAGTGTTGATAAGGCCCCTAGAATGCTTATTTCTTGTGTAAGTGTCTCACTATTATTCCCAGAAGTCAAATCTCCAACACCCCCTTGCAACTGAAGTTTCATTTTTCATTAGATTCTCTCTAAGGCTTGTTCGCGCCTAAAGGAATACAGACACTGCAGCGATCCCCGTCATAACACAGAGATTGCTCACCTCATAATAATGAAGACTGAACATCCTACTCACAAATATGTCTGAGAAAAGGCAGGATGTAAAAAAACGCAATTTCTTCAGAAGAAAGAAAAGCAAGAAAAAAAAAAGTTTGCTCAGATCCTTCCAATGTATATGGTTTACCTGGAAAGCCCCCCCCCCCAAGAAAAGAGAGTTTTATTGTAACCTGCAAATGCTTCCAAACAGAACTTGCAACAATAGGTCAGTTTAGTGCAGGAAAATCATGTCGGTCCGTACAGCACATGCGTTTTTTTTTAAGTATTACTAAACCCAGGACCCTGCATTCACTATATCTGGTCTCCCACAGTACACAGAACATGGGAATGCAATTCTTTGAGGCACTGTAGGAGCGGTGTATACACCTATAGCTGGATTCAGGTAGATGCGCGCATTTTTACGGCGGCGTAGCGTATCGTATTTATGCTACGCCGCCTTAAGTCAGAGAGGCAAGTGCTGTATTCACAAAGCACTTGCCTCCTAAGTTACGGCGGTGTAGCGTAAATGGGGCCGGCGTAAGCGCGCCTAATTCAAATGAGGATGAGGGGGCGTGTTTTATGTAAATGGGTGGTGACCCGCCGTCTGTGTACATATCCCAGTGTGCATTGCTCCAAAGTATGCCGCAAGGACGTATTGGTTTCGACGTGAACGTAAATGACGTCCAGCCCCATTCACGGACGACTTACGCAAACAACGTAAAATTTTCAAATTTCGACGCGGGAACGACAGCCATACTTAACATTGACTAGGCCAGTTATTAGTTCGACTAACTTTACACCGGAAAAAGCCATACGTAAACGATGTAAAAAAAAATGCGCCGGGCGTATCTATTCATTTGCATATTCTACGCCGAACTCAATGGAAGCGCCACCTAGCGGCCAGCGTAAATATTGCATCCTAAGATACGACGGCGTAGGAGACTTACGCCGCTCGTATCTTAGCCTAATTTAAGCGTATCTGGTTTCCAGAATACGCTTAAATTTAGGACGGCGTAGATTCAGAGTTACGACGGGGTATCTACTGATACGCCGGCGTAAAGCTTTCTGAATCCAGCTACATGAGATTTCTACCAGTCCATATACCTAAGCTAATTATCCAAGTCATGATTACAGCTAGGATAATTGGTTTATTATGTGTTATCGAAGTAAATCCCACAAACCTGGCTTATGAGCAGTTTCCCCGCTCACTAGTGTGACCCGAGCTTTATAGAAACATTTGCATGCTGATCAACAAAATAACACCATATAATGGATATCACTTGAAATGAAATGTTACCGTGACATAGGTACTGTATAAAACAAATTTACAATTACTTATACTAAACGGCACTAACAAAAGAAAGGCACGGTACACTGTTATTTAAAGGCCTAAACAAATGCAAGGAAAAAAATAATATCCTTTATGTTTTCAATTGTTTCATGTTTTACTTTGGAGATATAACAAATGGTGTCTATTATGTTTCTTGAAAGTTCATATGCCCTCGGGGGGGTAAAAGAGCCATTTCCAGTTTATTACTTAAAAATGGAAAAACATCTGAACTTGTCAGGAGTTTAGATGTAATCTAGAAGCCCCAGGCTTTGTCCCGTATGAAACACAGCGCTTCATACATACACAACTTGGAATACAGTAACAGGGATGGTGAGTAAACTAATGGTAAACTAATGGAGAAATGTAATAATAAACTAGTGGTGCATGCATGTTTTTTTTTTGTTTGTTTTTTGGCTGGTAGGGTAGAGAAAAGAATGTCTAGAAACCCTCTCAGTTTATTTTTCCCCCATTCAAGAGATGTGCCTATACCAAAGAGAATATTGTGTAAGGATTTATAGACCTTTAGATATCCGTTTGTTGTTGTCTTTTATCCTATTTAAAGAGGAGTTTAACCCCTCTGATGTATTTGTTTTTAAATCCCCATTGCCTTGGTTAATTATCCTTAAAGGAACACTAAAGGCAGATTTTTTTTTTTTTTTTTTAATAACAAACATGTTATACTTACCTCCGCTGTGCAGTTCGTTTTGCACGGAGTGGCCCCGAATCCTGTCTTCTGGGGTCCCTCGGCAGCTGTCTCGGCTCCTCCTTGCAAAAGCTTTCCACGTTCATGCGAGCTCCCTCGCATGGTGGAAAGCTTTTGCGAGCGCGCTCCCGTGATACAGCGGCGGGCATAGCCACTGACTGTATGACTCGGCACCGCCCCCCGGCGCGCCGCGTCATCCGATGTGATTGACAGCAGTGCCAGCCAATGGCTGCGCTGCTATCAATCCGCCCAGCCTAGCCAATCAACGGGCAGGCTGGGAACCGAACAAGATGACAAGCACGCGCCCGGGACTTTCGAACGGTGAGGTAAGTAAAACGGGGGCTGGGGGGGGGCGGTGCTGTCAGATGGATGCATTAAGGTAAAACAACTTTTACCTTTACAACATCTTTAAAGGATTTAAACATGTTTTCTAACTTTATCAAACTCAGTAAAGCAGAAACCATGTTTTCCCATATCTGTATTTTCAATGGATTTGGTTTCAAGGTCAGACAATTATCTGCACCAGGCGCCATGACAGCCAGGCAACTAGTATTTTCAGCATCAGCAGCCCCTTGTGAAGGTTTCCTTTAATGTGACCGCTCTAACATTTGTCCCTCTATTTCGTCTTTCAGTAAGGAATGATTAGTGACCAGGGAATTCTATCAGCAGAAAAATGGCATGGTTCATTTTCTTTTCTTCCCAAGGTTTATTTAATGACTGGTAAAATATTTTGTTGGTGTGAGGATATTAACACTCGGAGCAAACAGCAAGGGAAAGTGCTGAATCATGAGCTTTGATTTTAATCAGATGTGCTCATCCTGGCATATCTTATCAGAAATTCCATTAGTCTCTATTGGCCCCCCTAGAGAATCACCAAGCATCTCAGGCACTTCAAAACCTTTTAATTGAATAAGAGACATCAATCATTTCTGCACAGCCTGCTGTTGTTTTCTTCACCTTATCAAAACAAAAGCGAGCATCTCATTGATTTCAATGAAAATGGCACAAGTATAGAACGCGAGAGGGGAAAACGCACAGTCCTTGTCGGATGTATATAGCGAGAGAGATTTTGGGCTGCAGTTCTAAACCCTGCAACGTTTTAATGAGGCACAACAAAGGCCAATATTATCGTCTGAACATCAACATTTGCAAAAAAAAACACAGGGGAGGCAGATGGCGACCTGTCAAGCGGAAATCCTCCTGATCTAGAAGAGGTCAAGAATAGAAAAATATCCAGGGTGAGGGGATGGAGCCTGCAGTTGCTCCCTTCTGGTGATTGTATGCTGTGTAATTTAGCAACACAGCACATTTGATATCACAGCGGCAGCTGCTGTGCGCGCTGTGATGCTGATAGCTATAGACACAAACCTATTGTAGGGATGTAGAGATGAAAAGTGTAACAAAGTAATATATTATGAGATATAGTTTTCATAGTACCATGGACGGTTCGGGAAGTTTACCAGTCTGGTAACTCTACAAGCTCCTGGCAGGAGACTTTGCCTAGCTGAGATCAGGTGGTCAATGTACTGGAGGCAGAGGGAAGCATTTCCTCAGTGACCAAAGTACAAAGTTGTAATATATGTGACAGTATATATATGTGACAGAGCGAGGCCCTACCATTGTGAAAAGTGAATTAGAAGGCACACAAGAAAAGAGAGTGCAGGGTTTCAGAGAATTGATTTTTAGAAGCGAATGGTGTTTTTTCAACTTTCTCTGGGTTTTGGTGCTGGGTTTTGGTGTTCCTGAAATGGGTTCTAGAGTTTGGAGACTTCAAAGAGCTTTGAGAGCAAAGAAGTCTCCAATCCAGTGTCCAGGTCTTGCTGGAGACTAGCATGGCGTGGGTGCAGGTGTGCACAGCCTTTATAATGACAGGCTTGGTCACAGCTCAGAGCACTCATTAGAAGATAGGTGTGCTCTTCTCAGGAGACAGTGCTCCATGCCTGTCTCAGATGTTGCCCGTCAAGATGGCTGAGAAAGTTGAGATGGCTAAGTGAGTCTGGATGAGATGTGGGGTAAGATGCCACTCAAAACTGACCAAGTGCTTTAAATGTGGATATGGCTATGTATGGCCTCAGCCAGGGCTACTCCGGCCACATACCTAGACATTTTTTTTTATGAAAAAAGCACTGGGTCGGTTTTGAATGGCGTCTTACTCCACATACTGTATGTCCACGCTTTTGAATTAGTGCCTGACGCCTGTTCCCACTTTCTGAATACCAGTAGGGACTCCTGTTATCCCCCAGCTTTGAATGATGCTCCAAATCTGCATGTGGAGGACTTAAGCCATGTACACACGATCAGTCCATCCGATGAGAACGGTCTGAAGGATCGTTGTCATCGGTTAACCGATGAAGCTGACTGATGGTGTCAGAACCATCGTGTCAGAACGCGGTGACGTAAAACACAACGACGTGCTGAAAAAAACGAAGTTCAATGCTTCCAAGCATGCGTCGACTTGATTCTGAGAATGCGTGGATTTTTAACCGATGGTTGTGCCTACTAACAATCGTTTTTTTCCCATCGGTTAGGAATCCATCGTTTAAATTTAAAGCAAGTTGGCTTTTTTTTAACTGATGGTTAAATAACCTATGGGGCCCACACACGATCGGTTTTGACCGATGAAAACGGTCCATCAGACCGTTGTCCTCTGGTTAACCTATCGTGTGTACTTAGAGAGTCAAAATGACTAAGCATGTCTAGAGGACTCGGGGTATCTAGGGATCTCAGAGCACCGGGGGTGTCAGGAGATTCCCTATCATGAGGCCAGGGCCTTTGCCCATACAGTAGGGATTTGCGACTAAAAAGAGTGCACAAGCCCGGGGAGCTGAGTGAGACAGGAAAGCTGAGTGGGCTAGGGAGGACAGGGGCACAGGAACACAGAGGTAATGTGTGAAATGGACTAGACAAAGGTCACGCTGCTGAAGAGAGGAAGCCAAGTTACTTGGTATTATTTTCACAGTTCCTGTTTTGATTGGAAAAAACACCTGAGCGGGCAGCTACTTTATGTTAGACTTTAATTGCGTTTAATAAAAGTGGACTGACAAGAACAGATCTAACTGGTATTAACTCTATAACAAATGCTATTAGTTAAATTCCCCAGAATATATCACATATCACACATGGTGAGAAGATGTGACATCTAAACCTATGCTTTCTTTTGGCTGCATCATGACAGTGTTACAAGCAGAAAGAAGCATTTCCTCAGTCTCCTCCCCCCATTGACCAGATGACAATACTGTCACAGGTCACAAGGTACAAACATGCAACAAGGGTCTGATCTGTTTCAGACTTAGGCCTCGTACACACCACAGGACATGTCCGATGAAAACGGTCTGCGGACCGTTTTCATCGGACATGTCCGCTCTGGGATTTCGGTCTGATGGCTGTACACACCATCAAACCGAAATCCCCGCAGACAAAGAACGCGGTGACGTAGACGACACCGACGTTCTCTATCGCGCGAGTTCAATGCTTCCACGCATGCGTCGAATCAATTTGACGCATGCGCAGGATTTCGGTCCGCTGGTTAGACGTACTAACCAGCGGACATGTCCGACGGACAGCTCTCCAGCGGACAAGTTTCTTAGCATGCTAAGAAACTTTTGTCCGCTGGAAATCTGTCCGCTAGCCTGTACACACGATCGGATCTGTCCTCTGAAACTGGTCCGTTTCTGAAACATGTCCGGTCGTGTGTACGAGGCCTAAGAGATATCACCAGCACACCATGGATCTCCAAAATGGGTCCTAAGCTTTATTCAGCGATCACAGTGTTACAGCAAATAGCAAAGTTTCGGAGCCATGCAGGACCCCGTCATCAGGCATGTGATGATGTCATCACAAGCCTGATTAAGGGGTCCTGCATGGCTTTGAAACTTTGTTTTTTGCTCCAACGATGTGATTGCTGAATAAAGCTTAGGACCCATTTTGGAGATCTGTGGTGTGCTGATGATATCTCTCACTCTAATTATTCACCGTTCTAGCCGGTGGTCGCTTCAGCACCCACATATCATATATATATATATATATATACAGCCATCTCTACAAGAACATGTGCATTGGGAATATTGTGTTGTGATCTGTGTCACAACACAATATTCCCCCTATGCCCCCTATGGGGTATTGATTTGATTCTCCTTACACCTGACCCCGTTCAGATATGTGACAAGACTATGCATGAACATTTATAAAATTATCTTTCTACTTAGTGACTATGAGAAATGTGACCATAATAAAGGTATGGTCTTTTTGCATCTAGTGAAGTATTATATGTTCCGCTAGTAAGCTCCTGATAAAGTGGACCAAACTCCAAGAAACGCATTGAGTTCTGCAGAGAATCTAATATAAAACACATAGGCCCAGATTCACAAAGACTTTTACGACGGCGTATCTCCAGATACGCCGTCGTAAGTCCGAATGGCCGCCGTCGTATCTATGCGCCTGATTCATAGAATCAGTTACGCATAGATTTGGCCAAGATACGAGCGGCGTAAGTCTCCTACGCCGTCATATCTTGGGTTGCAATAATTACGCTGGCCGCTAGGTGGCGCTTCCTTGATTTCCGTGTCGAATATGTAAATGAGCAAGATACGCCGATTCACGAACTTACGCACGCCCGTCACAATTAGTTACGCCATTTGCGTAAGACATACGCCGGCGTAAAGATAAAGCTGGTCTCTAGGTGGCGCAGCCCATGCAAAGTATGGACGTCGGAACAAGCGTATCTTTTTACGCCGTTTGCGTAAGTCGTACGCGAATAGGGCTATGCGTAAGTTACGTTTACGTCACAGGCATTGAGCCAACGTATCTTTGGGCGTAAATACGACGTGATACTGAGCATGCGCGCGCATGCGCCGTTCGTTCGGCCATGCATCTACATGGGGTCAAGCCTCATTTAAATACAACACGCCCCCTACCAGCCTACTTTGAATTACGCGTGCTTACGCCGGCCCATTTACGCTACGCCGCCGTAACTTGGGCCGCAAGTGCTTTGTGAATACAGCACTTGCCTCTCTAAGTTGCGGCGGCGTATCGAAAATACGATACGCTACGCCCGCGCAACGTAGAACGGCCATAAGTGAATCTAGGCCATACTGCTTAAAATGCACAACTGGATGTAAGTCTGTATACTGTAATGTGGTTTTGGTGTAATATATGTATTCACAAACAGGTTTTGTTTAAATGGAAATGTTTTCTGTCTCTTGGAACTTATTTTTGTAATATTTTAACTATATATGGACTAGTGCTGTTAAAATCCTGCCAAATCTCATTTTTTTTCTCTTTATATTTCAAATAGGGATGTATAATTTCAAGACCAACCAAATAATTTATGTGTCAGACGCCTGTCAACACAGCCAAGAACTGCACTGACAACAGAATTCATGTAAGTGACATTTTGGCATTTCAGTCTAAGGCCGGGTACACACGAACAAACATGTATGGTGAAAGCGGTCCATCGGACCGTTTTCACCATACATGTCTGCCAGAGGGCTTCTGTACGATGGTTGTACACACCATCGTACAGAAGTCCGCGCGTAAACAATACGCGGGGCGTGTCCGCGGTGTCGCCGCGTCGATGACGCGGTGTCGCCGCGACAATGACGCAGCGACGTGGGCGGCCCGCCTTTAAAATGCTTCCACGCATGCGTCGAAGTCATTCGACGCATGCGAGGGACGGCGGGCGCCTGGACATGTACGGTAGGTCTGTACTGACGACCGTACATGTCTGAGCGGGCAGAATTCCAGCGGACTGTTTTAAAACAAGTCCAGGAATATTTGTCTGCTGGGAAAAGGCCCGGCGGGCAAATGTTTGCTGGAATTCGGCCCGCTCGCGCCCACACACGACCGAACATGTCTGCTGAAACTGGCCCGCGGACCAGTTTCAGCAGACATGTTTGGTCGTGAGTATGGGGCCTAAGAAGTGTAAGTTCCTGACATGTCACAATAAACAGCAACAGTAATAATTTGCAGAAAAGCTCCACCTTTTATGATCAAAAATAAGTCACTGAGCAACTTAGTGTGCGACTTAGCCTAGGCTGAGATCAGGTGGTCAAGTGTGCTGCAGGCAAAAGAAAGCATTTCCTCAGTCTCCTCCTCAGGAGCAAGACAACACAGTAACAGGCCATAGAACAACATGATGCAGCAGGGGGGCTTATCTGTTTTTTTAATTATTTTTATTTCTTTTTTGAATCTCCAAACCTATGTTTTCTCTTGGCTTTATTGTGACAGTGCTGCAGGCAGAATGAAGCATTTACCCCATCTCCGCTCCCCAGTGACCAGACCACAATGCCGTTTTTTGGTTTTTTTTATCACTCAAAATTACAGTTTCTTTGACCAGCATTTCATTCCAGGAAGTAAATACAGATTTTGGATAATGCATGAACAAAGGTAGCGCTGCTCTTCTGTGGCAACGCTGCCCGGCGCATAGTCCAAAGATTTTCATTGAGATCCCTTTCACACTGGAGGCATTTTTCAGGCGCTTTAGGGCTAAATATAGCGCCTGTAAAGCGCCCAAAAAAAGCCTCAGTTGCAATCCCAGTGTGAAAGCCTGGGTGCTTTCACACTGGAGCGCTGCGCTGGCAGGGCAACAAAAAAGTCCTGCCAGCAGTTTCTTTGCAGCGCTTTAGGAGCGGCGCTTTGCGTGCGCTTTTATCCCTTTTTCGGCTCCTAGCGGGGGTTAAAAGGGATCCGCTATCGGGCGAAAAGCGCAGCAAAAACGGTAAAGCTCCGCTAAAAATAGTGTAAAAACACTCTGAATGTCCTTGAGTGTGGGAAAAATTGCAGCCACAAGCTGCTGAATAATGAATTACACTTCTTTGGAATCCAGTTTTGCTGAGAAGCCTCTAAGGCTCCATTCAAACTAATGCTTTTTTTTATGCATTTTGCATTTTACTGAAATGCAGGGAAATTTTTTAACATTGTTTCCTATGGAACATGTTCACATCAATGCTTTTCTGTGCCTCTGCGTTTTTGGAAAGGGTCAGGGACTTTTTTTCCTGCAAAAAGCAGCGTTTTGCATGCAATAGAATTCAATGGACCTGCATCCAAATGCAAATACCGCAATTTTGCTGCGATTTTGCCGCGATTTGCGTTTTTTTAACCTGTTTATAGCTGGTTGTTAAAGGAAATGTAAAAAAAAAAATACTGGCTAAAAAAAAAAACGCAAATCACGGTAAAATCGCGGTAAAAACACACGCCAAAAAACGCAGCAAGCACCGCAAAAATGCTCAAAAGCAACATGCATAGGTGTGAATCGAGCCTAACCAAAGCCTATGGCAGCTCTTTTGCACCTGCAGAGTAATCTGCAGAGCTGGTGGTGAGAAATCTTCATCCTTCGAAAACACTGAAAAGACTAGATTTTTGATCAAATTGTTCATAGAGCATATGAAATATTGTACAGCTTCATTCCCATAATTATGGGTGTAGCATTTACCATGTGTAGTATGCTGCTACAATACTTTGCTTTCAAAAACACATTACGTTAATCCATTTCATTCGTTATTTGTGGAAGAATCTTAAAAAAAGCTAGGCACTGTAAACATTAAGATGCAGCCCATAGGCATATTATTATTCTGTATCCTTCATGTCCAATAAGGCTTGTGATGTGTATTTTTTTCCTGTCATATCACTACCATGACAGGAAAATCAGCAGTGCTTCTATAATCCTCATCCACTGAAGCCGCTTTCAGATTTTTCTGAGAAAGATATATAATAACAATCGTAATTATTTCCAACTGGCTTCCCACATTCTCACAGACAAGTCGGGGGTCCTTCACTAGGGACTGAGTCAGGGAAGGGTTAACTGCGAAAATGTTTTGTTTCAAGCGCCCTTGGCTCCTCCAAAAAGATTGGGGCATGGAGGGAAGCAGTTACTGTTCCAATGAGTAGGCAGATAAAGCCCACAGAAAGCAGAGGGCCCGTGTTTATAGAGTGTAAAACTAAAATAAAACATTCATGAGCCGCACCAATCTGCTGCATATTTTACGTGTGAATTCTGCTTCGTGTCCAGCTCCAGTTAGGAGCATGAACTACAGTCCTAGAATACAAACTATGGTATGGAGCGCAAAAGACGCATGAGGTAGATTCATCAAAATTGAATCCTGATTTCAATGTTTTCACTGAGGGAGCAGTATTAGCCCTCGTTCACATTGACTTCATCTGAAATCGCACAATTTCAAAATGTCAGTATGACTTCAGGAGCTACTTGGAAGATATCTCACCTGAAATTGCCAAAAGTAGTGCAGGAACTACTTTTTCATATCGATACGGCACTACAAAGTTAATGTCGTACTGATTTGAACACTGCATTGTCGAAAATGGGGCGTGACTTGTCATGCAATTTGACCTGTCAAAACGCATGACAAGACGCTCCGGTGTGAGCGGGGCTAAAGAAATAAGTGAATACACACTTTCCAACTAAAAATTCTGACAAGTGTAAGCATGCACATTGCACACCAGAAAACACGCATTATGCCCTATATAATTTGCACCCACGAGTGCGCGTGTGAAGGGGTGGTGTGATGTGTTGTAGCAAAGGATCAAATTGTTTATATTTTTTTTAAACTTTGAAAAATTTATTTTATTGAACTTCGTGCACCACAACATGTTACGATGCACTGCACTGCAACATGCTGTGGTGCATAAAGTTCAATAAAATGTAATTTTGTAACAGTTCAATAAAGTTAAAAGAAAAATGCATCCTGTCATATTTTGTTCCACTAAGCTGAAACAATAGGACATAAAGATTGTAAGCTCTAACAAACAGGGCCCTCTGATTCCTTCTGTATTGAATTGTATTATAACTGTACTGTCTGCCCTCATGTTGTAAAGTGCTGCGCAAACTGTTAGTGCTATATAAATTCTGTATAATAATAATAATAATAATAATAATAATAATAAATAAAGCAAATTGCCTCTCTATGCATTGAGACTGCTATGGCCCAAAGCATTTGGGCAAGGCTTATGGTGTGAATGGACTCTAAAGCCAAACAAATAAAGTTAAAAACAAAAAATTATGAACAGGCAGGGTTCAAGGTGAATGTGCCACTAGTTTACTGATATTTATGTGTGTTTTTAGCATTTTAACAAAGTAAAAAAGATCAAAAAAACAATAAACTCCAAACCAAAATGCTGGCACGGAACATGCACCAACCTTCACACTAAACCATTCTAGCGTGACCAGGCCCATATAGACCTAGCATGAGGCACTTTGAGAAATATAATCTACTACGTTTCCAATAATTTACAACATGCTGTAAAAATGTAAAAATAAAATAATGAATAACACTTTTTAAACGATGCAGCTGGCATAACTATTGAAATGTTATATTACCCTCCTGTAATCTCTGTCTAGCAACACTCTGACACAGACTGTGAGAGAAAGAGGCAGCACGGGGAGCCAATCTGGTGTACTGCAGCTGAGGAGCATGCCAACAGAAGGTGAGAAGAGAGATGAGCTCATTGGTGTTCTGCTGCTTCTTCACTGTCCAATGACAGACAGACCAGGAGCAACAATGTTAACATCTGTAGTATGTAACTGCAGTGTAGACAAGCCAGCACACCAAAAGGAATGTTCCTTCTGGCTGGGATGTGTAAATATTGGGACTGCCTGTAGTACAGAAGTACAAATCCTTTGGCGTCTCCTCTATATATGTATAGGTATTTCAACTGTGAATTTAGTTCAATTTTAAAGGATAAGTTCATCTCTACCCCAAAAAAAGTCTAGGCAAACAAGGGGTGCCTGTAGATAAAAACAAACTGTGCAGCTTTGCCTGAAGATAATGCCCTTGCTATAGGTGTAAGCAATTTACGCACCTCCTGAAGCCTGGCTGAAAAGACTCCCAAAGACGGCATCAGTGTTGGCTGGTGCAAAATATTTTGGGGGAGGGGGTGGAAAACTAATGCCATCCACCTCCCCGATCACCGAAGCAACCTTCCCTCTCCAGCGGGAGATGGACGGCGGACAGGAAAACAGCAAGACTAACCTTAACATTGGAGCCAGGGGGAATGAAGAGCTGGGCCATTGCTTCTCCTCTGGGCTGAACCGGAAGTGTGTCCTGAGACACGATTGGCCAGTGTGTTCTGAGACACGATTGGGAGTCCTAAGACTCCCTGGCCAATCTAGTCTCGGTACCTGCTTCATGATTGGCTGGGAGGAGAATCAGGAGGACAATAGCGAATATTAATTTGATATTGTCACACGAGTGGGTGGGCTCGGATTAGGGGGGCGGTGCCCCTGCACCCCAAATGAATGGGTCGCCACTGGATGGCATCATCCTTTCCCATCTTGTTGCTAGGATGTTGCTAAGGCAATCCCAGCTGATACTGTTCATCCACATCATCACGAAGAGCGATCTCTCAAACCTCCGCACATGTGCAGTCCACTATCTCCTCCATTGCAGCATCACTGAGCTCAGAGCTACTGCCAAAGGGGAGGGTGCACGCACGTTAAGGGGGTTTGAATCAGCCAGGAGTGTCTTAGCAACATCCTAGCAACAAGGAAGGATAGGATGGTGCCATCTCTTTAAGTTTTTGTATCCAGCCTTTAAGAGATATGTAAATGGACAAAACACATAGAGCATTGACATTATTTACCTTTGGTAAAAGTTTTTTTTATCAACAGACGCCCCTAATCTGCATAGGCATTTTTTGGGGTAACGTTAGACAACCCTTTACATTTATTCAAACTAAGGGATGTCTTTTGTATGATGCAACAACAAAAAAATTACATCTTATGCCTTGTACACACGATCGGAATTTCCGATGAAAAAAGTCAGACAGAATTTTTTCATCGGATATTCTGACCGACGAACTTAGAAAGAGAACATGTTTTCTTTTTTTCAGACGGAAATTCCGTTCGTCTGTATAGAACTCCAACAGGGTTAAAAACATGCATGCTCAGAAGCATTGAACTTCATTTTTCTTGGCTCGTCGTAGTGTTGTACGTCACCGCATTTATCCCAACGGAATTTCTGATCGTGTGTACAAGGCATTAGATATGAAGCTTTGAAAACCCCATTGTTTATTTCTGCATTTATCATGTCCAAATCATTACTCACATTGTTATTTTGTTCAAATTATGGCTAGTTTCAGTTGGGCGATTCAGCCACTAGTGCCAAATCTCCAGTGGCAGAGTGCCTTCCACTTACCTCTGTGGCATTGCTTCTCACTTTTGATCACTAGCAATGAGCATGACATCCTTCTATCTCATATAGAGAGGAAGCCATTCCATAAGGATAGACAGGCAGCGTCTTAAGCTGGCCAAACATGGATCAAAATCCATCCGGTTCAGCAGGGAAATTTATGGCGAAACATGTAGGGGCAATCTGTCAGGTTTTTTCACTGGCTATAGTTGGCCACACTGATCAACACTGATCATTGTAATGTGGCGGTTGAGAAGGCTCTACGCTGTCAAAATACCAAAGTGGGAGGGATTTCCCCATCCAAATTGGATGTGCGGATGGGGGAATTGAGGCATTTTCTTTCATTCAACTGACTGGTCACCTTAGTGTTCCTACCACCGCTGATTTGTCGTCAGTGGCACAATTGCCCATCTGACATCAGCCTATGTGTGCCTTTCAGCAGCATACTGGAGCCACGTAATGCATCTCTGGGCTAGAAATAAGATTACCCATAACGTCTCCAGTGCTTACATGAACCCTTTCCATTTACATAAATTCTTCTGATATATAGTGATAAAATAGAAGACAGCAGCCATTCTCGTACTATATGTCACACGTTGTTTCCACAGAGTGATGTTAATGGGTTACTTTGTCAAAGCTGCACGAGCTATGCTGGAAATTGTGGTAGTGTACGATGATTTATAACTTGTATTTTTAAAGGTTGCTAATTTAAGAGCTATACTGAGCATTACAAGTTGCTTTCCTTCATTTTGACTTGTTAAAAATAACTATTGTTGACATTATAGTTCCTTAGCAAAATTCTTTTTGGCTTCTGCACTGTTGCCTAAATGTCTGATGTTTATGTAGCGCATCCCTGGACTGTAACAGCTTTCTTATTCGCCTGGGCTTAGTCACATGATAGAAAGCAGACTACTTTCCCTTCCAAGGTAAACCGAATAGCAAACAAGCCATAGGCTTTCTGGGAAAGCCTCCATCCTTCCATGCAACACTGGTAAAACCTCTTCTTGTGAAAATCAATACATCCCAAATCACTTACATTTAAAAAAACAAATAACATTAGATGTTTAAATAAAAAATTTACTAAACCCAATTAAAGAAGTCAATAGATAGATAGATAGATAGATAGATAGATAGATAGATAGATAGATAGATAGATACATAAATTTGCATAGCAATTAACCAAGTGTACATGTACATTTGTTCTGGGCAAAAAAATATTCTAAGGCTACATTCGATGCTGCTTGAATGTTTTTTATTGATTTGAAACAAACATTTAAGCATTTGGCCACTAGATAGTGCCAAGTTTTATAGGAAATGCCTAAGATAGGAACCCCCCCCCCCCCCACACACACACACACACTGCAAGGGTTCAATTCTTAGTCTGGGGGTGAAGGAATAAGTTGTAATACTTGCATTATTCCAGGCTCCAGCAGACTCCCTTCATCCAATTCAGCTCTGCTGTTTCTATAAGGCACCCTTGGCCATGATTGCATGCTTGCCTCCTCTATGTACAATGCAGGGTTATTAGCCTTGCATTGTATACAAATAATAACTAGGATCTTCCCCACAACTCAGAGCTTCAGACAGAAGGGAGCAGTGCTGGAGCTTTTTGGCCCAAGAGATAAGGAAAGTAATGCAACTTATTCTTGCATCCGACTAAATGAGCATTTAGGGGGCCCACCACAAGGGCAGATTTCGTCTAAGTTTAGCTTTAAATTGATAGATTATTATTTCTGTTGTTGCAAGCAGGGCTGCTTTTAGATAAAAACCTATTTGACAGCTCCCCCCCCAAAAAAAAACAATATGAAAATTATATTTTCATTAAACAAATACTAAAATCATTATCAGCGTGCAGTAGGGGGAATAAATCCTGGACAGAGAAAGGGATCAGTGAGGCGTGGGGGGGGGGGGATTACAGGAACCAATCCCCTGTGTGTGTCTCCCTGCAGCAGATGAAAGCCGATGAGAGGAAGAGAAGGAGAACCCAGCTTTTAGCTGCTGCATGGAGAGACACCCTGGAGATCAGTTCCTCTAATTGCCCCCCTCCCATCCACTTTAACGATCACCCCCTCTACTGCCCATATGCGATCTCCCTGCTGCCAGGGGCTTCCCCCTGCTGGTCTGGGCCCATGCAGGAGGACTAGTGCTACCCCACTATCAGCGGCCCTGGTTGTAAGAAACACCTAATAATAGAGGCACACATGAAAACTAAAATACAAAGTAAAGCAACTGATGCATAACCCAAGAGATGTCCAGCCAAATTATTGGTTATTATAAGGAGACGTCAGTGAGAACCACAAGGCTCATACATGTCATGTCATACATGTGATACATGCCTCGTTCACACGACCGAGTTTCTCGGCAAAAACCAACAAGAAACTTGCTGGGATTTTTTTTTTTGCCGAGGAAACCGGTCGTGTGTACATTTTTCGACGAGGAAACTGTTGAGGATCCCGTCGAGCCAAAAAAAGAGCATGTCTTCTTTTTCCTCTACGGGAATGGAGAAACTTGCCTTGTCAAGTTCCTCGACAGCCTAACAAGGAACTCGACGAGGAAAACGATGTGTTTCGCCCGTCGAGTTCCTCGGTCGTGTGTACGAGGCTTTACAGATTGTCAGCATTGTTCATAAACCTGGAAAAAGAAAACTTCTTTAATTTTGCCAGCATGACAGTTCCTCTTTAAGACCTTAATTTCTGAAACATTTACAGTAGTTGTGAATAAATCTGTAAAACAAAAATTCAACTGTTGATCATGACAAATCACAAACAGATTTTACAACTGTGACTAATATTCATACCGCATATGCTTTCATAGTGATTCATTCATTACTACTCCTATCTGTTTTTATGACTTCCTTTCCACATACACTGACTCTCAGTGAGAAGATATCGGCAACTAGTACAGTACACTAGATAATTACAGAGCATTTCCCGCTACACTAATGATTTTGGTTAAACAGCACAACAGAGGATAGCTGATAGTCCTAGCTCTTTGTAACAGATCACAGTAAATACAAGTTGCTACACGAGTGACCTCTGACTGCAGAACGGCATGACTGCTCACAGATGTTGCAGGTTTCTGAAAGCCTTGCATTAGCTATCAGTACAAAGTAATTAAGCATAGATCAGAGAAAGTGATTCTCCCAATGCATTATTGGCTACTGAGAAATAAACTGCATAATAGGGCCTTTAAATGATAAGAGCGCTTTTATGCAAACTGCACTTATCCTTTCTTCTCTTTCCTTCCTGACCTGCAGTAACCAACCATCTCTTGCTCCAGATGTATACTAACCCACAATAAATAGTCAAATGTAAATTCATTGTTGACATCTTGCAATTAAATTTCCGCTAATGCTCCTAAGGCTGGAGACATTTTCTAGGCTGTGGCAACATGACCAGTGGTGTCTAAAATTTAGCTTTGCCCACAATTTAAGCTATGTATGTCTGGGATACAAACTTCTAGCTGTAGGTGTGTTGGGTAGGTGCAGCATGGTGTGGTAGGCGGTAGACACTCAAGAGACCTGATTTGCAAAGAATGTTTTATTGAAACAACAGCCCAAACAGGCTTGGCGGAAAGCTCACCCACCTGGTGTCACTTAAAACTAGGCAACATATTGATAGCAAACAGACAGAAGTGTGGCCTGGCCAAACCGACCCAAATGGGAAGCCTCCCAAAGAAGTAGGCAAAGATGATTCCCTCTCCCTACTCCGCTGGAACCTTTCCCTGTCACTGTCCCTGTCAGACAAGAAACCTGTCCTTAACCTGTCAGCTTGCATAAACGCATGCCAAACCCAGGGGGTCAGAGACTTAAATAGACTCTGCTTCACCTAAGATGGCCACCAGGGTCACATTTTGAATGTACATTCAACCCAATCGAATCACTGTCCTAGAGACCCAGGAAATCATAGAGAAACACAGCTTCTCTTAACTTCTTCTCCCATCTGCATTGCTGCTTCAGGCGAGTGCCATCTGCAGTGGAGAACATAGACTGCACCTCCCTAAAGGTGGGCCTGTCAGCACCCTCCCACCTAACATTCTTCCATGTGAAAATTGAAGAACCCAGGTGGAAAATTGATGGCCGAACAGCTGCTTTGTCCAGTGAGATGCAGCCACTGTTCAGGTGATCTGAAAGCCATGGGTTCCGTCTGGTAAAATACAGTAGTCAACGGGAAATTCCTCCATTAATGCTATTAAAGTAGAACTATAGCCAAACTTTTTTTTATTTGGATAGAGTAAGATAGGGTTATAACCCCTGCCAGATTTTTTATTTGCTGTCTGAATCCCTTTACCATCACTTCCTGTCCCATAACCAAAACAGGAAGTGAAGGGAAATCCCTGCAAATTGAGCTAATCCCTTGGGGGCCCCAGGTCACCAGAACTAGTTTCCCAATTAGAAGATTTTCCCTCTATTACTTTTCTGGGGAAAACTCAAAATTTGGGATTTTCTTTTACTTTCACTTTCATAGATAATGGTAAACAGTAAAAATATAGAGGATGAATCTCCCTAACAGGGACACAGACAGCAATAAAAACCTAATAGATCCTCTAATACATCTCTACTACTCGAATTTTGGCCTTGTATGGTTAGACTTACTTTAAAACAAAGCCCTCCAGTGGCAGGCTGTCACGGCTTTCATCTTCACCTGGTCTTCCTTCCGGGTAAGCGGCCTCTGGCTACATGAGTAGCGGGGGGCGCGATGACATCACTTCCGCACATGTGCGGGGGAGCCGCCATTTACAGCGCTGGCTCTGAAGGTCCAGCATACTATGTCGGACCTTCAGGGGGCATTCACTGTACCGTCACCGACTGCATGCACTCTGAATATCTCCTAAACAGTGCAACTTTAGGAGATAGTTACAGTACCTACAAGTAAGTCTTTTTATAGGCTTACTTGTAGGTATAAGTGGACTAAACAGAGTTTACTACCACTTTAACTGTGCAAGAAAAATAGCCTTATGCCGCGTGCACATGCTCGGAATTTCCGACAACAAATGTTCGATGTGAGCTTGTTGTCGGAAATTCTGACCGTGTGTAGGCTCCGACAACAAAAATTTGAGAGCTGGTTCTCAAATATTCCGACAATAAAATCCGTTCTGGTAAATTCTGAGAGTGTGTAGAGAATTCCGACGCACACAATTCTACTGGTCTGGTAAAACTAGCATTCGTAATTTGAGATAACACATTTGTCGCGCTTCAAAGAGCAGTAACGGACTGAAAAGCACGAGTCTGAAAAGTGCGAATCATCTCTCACCAAACTTCTACTAACACGAGATTAGCAGAAAGAGCCCAAAGGGTGGCACACTTGGTATTGAACTTCCCTTTTATAGTGCCACTGTACGTGTTGTACGTGACCGCGTTCTTTACGTTCGCAATATCCGACAACATTTGTGTGACCGTGTGTATGCAAGACAAGTTTGAGCCATCTGTCGGAAAAAAATCCACGGTTTTGTTGTCGGAATGTCCGCTCGTGTGTACGTGGCAATACAGTTTCATTCATTATTCCACAACAACAAACAATATACAACCGCTAATACTACAAATGATGACTCACGCCTTTTACTATGCAAAGGAAATAAAACAGACATAGCAGTCAATCAAACTTATTGCCAAGAGTATCTCATGGAAGAAGTAAATAGCTACAAAAGTCAAACTAATATTGTAAGTCTTTATTTCTGAGTTTAGACGTGGCGCCTTTCATTTTTATTGTATAACAGTGACAGTTATAATGATTGACAGTTTGCTGACTACGGTTTCAAGGCTAGTGTGGTGGAGTTTAAACACTCCCTGTGAAGCTCTCTGGAGTCTTTGTATATTGAATAATACTGTATAAATACCAGTTTAGCCATGTAAATAAAAAAGCGTGTCACCATGGTTGGCACACAACAATTGCTTCAACATACACACATGTGTAGCGTTTATACATTGTTCCCTTTGATGTTGTATAGGAAAGAGAAGACTAAAAGTAATATACAATTAAACAGTGTCATGCACAGGCTTGCTGTTGGTGTGCACAGTTAAACAGAGGAGTGGAGTCTGCAGGACAGAAGCTAACGTCTTCACCATATATGGTCAGGGAGCTCCTAGACCGAGAAGATGCTCAGCCCAGTCCAGTTCTCAGATGCTTTACCAAAGGGAGCTGTTAGCCTCTGTGTAATCCACTTGTATGCTCATGCCATTAATCATCCTTAAACAAGTGGAGAATGCTTTCCATTTCACGGAAGCACCATTACTTCCAGTATTTAAGCTCTCAGAATATCAGCAGCACTGGGACAGCTCAAAAACGCATAGAGGTTCTTTTGTTAACACCTAACTTCACAATACAAGTACTAGCAAACCTTGCTAGGAAGACTACAATTTACAGCTCCAAAACAGCTGAAGAGGCTAGAGATGTCTTAAGCCCTGTACACACAAAGGCCCAGATCCACGAAGAACTTACGGCGGCGTATCTATTGATACGTCGCGTAAGTTCTACGATGCGCCGGCGTATCTTTGTTTTGTATTCACAAAACAAGATACGCCAGAATGTGGGCTAGATCCGACTGACGTACGTGTTAGTACGCCGTCGGATCTTAGGTGCATATATACGCTGGCCGCTAGGTGGCGCTTCTGTTGGTTTCCGCGTAGAGTATGCAAATTAGCTAGATACACCGATTCTCAAACGTACATCCGCCCGGCGCATCTTTTTACGTTGTTTGCATAAGGCTTTTTCCGGCGTATAGTTACCCCTGCTCTATGAGGCATACGCAATGTTAAGTATGGACGTCGGGCCAGCGTCGATTTTTTTACGTTTTACGTCGTTTGCGTAAAACGTTCGTGAATAGGGCTTTGCGGAAATTACTTTCACGTCGTCTAGGTATTGAACGGGCGTAATTAATTTGAAAATTCAACGTAATACTGAGCATGCACGCGCATGCGCCGTTCGAAAAAAAGCGTAATTTACGTGGGGTCATGCTTAGTTTACATAAAACACACCCCCCTGTTCCTCATTTGATTTAGGCGCGCTTACGCCGGCACATTTACGCTACGCCGCCGTAACTTTAGACGCAAGTGCTTTGTGAATACAGCACTTGCCTCTCAAAGTTGCAGCGGCGTAGCGTAACTACGTTACGCTACGCCCGCTTAAATTTACGACTATCTACGTGGATCTGACCCAAAGACTTTGTTTTTCCTGACGAGATTCCTGGCAAGATTCTCTTGCCGGCCGAGTGTACACACACACCATTCAAAAGAACAGCCGTTCTTTTGAATGGCACGAACGCGGTGACGTCATTGACTACGACGAGGATGCGTTCGTCACATTCGAAGCCGTCGCCGCCATCTTGCTTCGCCCTACCTATGCCTTGGAAGCTACCGCGCATGCGTCAAAGTCATTTCGAGCATGCGCAGGTTTCCATGGAGAGGTAAATATACACACGCTCGGGTTTCTCGGCAGGAAAACACTGCCGAGAATCTCACAACGAGAAAAGAGAGAGCAGGTTCTCTATTTTTCTCGTCTAGATTCTGGGCAGTTTTCTTCACGAGAAACCACAAAACATCGTACACACACACGGTTTACTCGGCAAGAAAGCTCTGCCAGCAATTTTCTTGCTGTTTCTTGCCGAGAAAACCGTGCGCATGTACGAGGCTAAAGTCCTCATTCACATGAACAAACCATCCATGGTATGACAAGCTTCAGAAAACTAAGTTCGGGAGCTTGTGTGTGCGGACAGCCATGACTTTGACGTCTATACAAAGCAATAACATGCTGACAACAGCCACAGCTATCAACCGGTGTTTGGACGTAATCGCGCAGGGAGTGATTTCCTGAGGTTAGGGACAGTTGAGAGCTTTCTGCCTGGTTCCTTTGATTTTCTAGGCTGTGGCGACATGACCACCTGTGACTCAAATTTTGCTTTGGCTAAAATTTAAGCCATGTATGGCTGGCATAAACAAAGTACTCTTTATCCTAAACTGTTTAATAATGAAGGATTGGCCTTTGACAACCAGTACGATATCACAAATAGAGCTTCCTTTTGGTGGTATTTGATCACCACTGGATTTTTTATTATTATATGAATTAAAAAAATACCAACAATTTTGGAAAAAAAAAATTCTACTTTCTGACATAAAATATATCCAATAAAATCTAATTTCTTCATAAATCTAGGCCAAAATGTATTCTGCCATATTTGGTAAAAACCAAACTGCGTTTTTGGAGACACTATACTATTGGGGACACTAGTATAGTTCTGATTGTGATCAAGATACTGATCCGTACAGACACTATACTAATGGCAGTGATCAGGGACTTATAGTGTGGCTGTGATAGTGTGGCGGACAATCTAGCGCTAACTGTGATTGGCTGGGATGGATGCTAACTGACTAATGCCTAGTACACACGGTCTGAATGTCAGGAGACAAAGGCTGTTTCAACAAAAATGCCTGACATTCGGCCCATGTGTGTGTCAGCCGGCTCCACAGAAGCAGCCGTTTGAGACACTTCTGTCGGCCAAACATGCTGGAAAACCGTCCGGCTTCTGATCAGCAATCTCAGCATCCCCCTGCCACAACACAAAAGAACAGCAGGGGAGATTGCTGTACTAAAGTCAGATTGTTGGCTCTGACCTGAGCTGTCAGTTTTTTTTTTCATTCAACCCACTGGGTTAGACGGAAAAAAAATTGTGTGTACCAGGCTTAACTGACAGCGATGTCGCTGGTGACACTATGGGGTAGATTTACTAAAACTGGTGAACTCAGAATCTGGTGTAACAGTGCATAGTAGCCAATCAGTTTCTAACCTCAGCTTGTTTAATTAAGCCTTGACAATAAAACCTGGGAACAGATTGGTTTATTTTTCAGAAGTGAGCCTGATTTTGCACTCTCCAGCTTTAGTAAATAAACCCCTAATACTGTGATCAGTGATAATACTGTACACTGTACTAATGGCACTGGCTGTGAAGGGGTTAACATCAGGGTGCAATTAATGGGTTAACTGTGTGCCTAACAATGTGTGAAATGTGTACTCCTTTTACAAACAGATCTGTCTGCTTTTTCTACCTGCAATCAGTTGATTTACATAGTTACATAGTTAGTCAGGTTGAAAAAAGACACAAGTCCATCTAGCTCAACCAAAAAAAAAAAAAAAACAATCCTATATACACAATCCTATACCCACAGTTGATCCAGAGCAAGGAGAAAAACACCAGAAAAGCATGATCCAATTCGCTCCAGCAGGGGATTTCGGTGAGACAAAACAGACAGATCGCTGTCTATGCACAGAGTTCCGTGTGTTTGTCAACACAAAACTCTGTAATTGGCCAAAGCCGATCAGCAGGTTTCAGCCAAAATCATTGGCTGAAGTCTGCTGACAAACATGTGTCCAATCACAGCAGGTGGCACGCACATGCACAGTGCCAAACCAGGGAGTACACTGTGACATATAGGTATGTTGCAGTGCCTGGCTGTGTCGCCCGCTCAAGGTACATCTACTGTGAGCAGGTCGGCAAGAGGTTAAAATCAGCTGGACCATAAGAAATTAGCTGGGAGGTCAAGGAGCAGTAAATCTGTGGCTTAAAGTGGAGTTCCACCCATTTTTTTTATGTTTGTCTGTGCTGCATGCCCTAATCTCATAGTGTTCAGAATGGACAATTTTTTATTTATTTTGTTGCTTGTAAATACCTTTATTTTGTAGTCCTTCATTACTTCCTCCTCCTTATTAGCCTAGGCTATTAAGTCACAAGGCTATTCGCAAGGGTTTCTGGGATAGGCATCATGTATCCCAGTAGTCCTTGCAAATAGCCTATTTGCATAGAGAAGGGGCGGTAACTTCCTCTGACACTCCCGTTGCTATGGAAACCTGACTGAAACCTATTACATCGCTTGTGCAGCACTGAGCATGTGCGAGATCTGCAAGGCTGAAATCCAGGAAGTCATACAGTCTGGCTTCATGATGCCCACACTTAAGATGGCCACGGTCTATTTCTAGATTATAAACTAACTAAATGCTCTAACAACCTAACAAAACGGACCTTAGTTTACAGACTTACTTTACTAGACTACATTAAGCTTGTGTATTACAGGGGTATTTATATTTAAAAAGTGAAATTGTGGGTGGAACTCCCCTTTAAGCATCTGTTTTTACCACTATATGAAAGAGCCCTTAGAAACTAAACAGCTCTGTCCATAGAAACTGTAGAAACGTTTTTGTCTGGGCCAGGGTTGTTCTTTAGGAAAACACAATTATGCAACAACCTATTCAAATACAAGTTTAATTCCGCAAAGTGCGTACGAGGCTCATGGCGTACATATTTTAGCATTTGTTGACATTTGCTGCTAAGGCTTTGCATTTGTAATATATTAGTGAATGTTGAAAATCAGTGATAAACATCGGTATTCAAATATATTTTCAAAATTGTTAAAAACTCTTCAAAAAAGTCCAAGCCTCATGTACAATTTAGGAATATATTTAACCTGAAAGCCAACTTCAGACATACCTTTTTTATTTTATTTTGGATGAATTTAAGGTTTTATTGTCTCCCTGTTGCTGTCCTGTCTAACAGAAGATAAAAGGCACACAGAAAATGTAACTCTTTCCTATCACACTAAAACAAAAAACAAAAACTAGGCTGGAGTTAAGCTTTGAAGTGACCCTTATTTTCTCTATATTTCTGAATAGAGTGAATAAGGAAAATGTTGCATTATAGCTACGAGATGGAGCGGATGATCATAGGAAATAATTTTTCTGATCGTCAGCTTCATCTAGTGGCAATAATGCATTATTTTTATGATTAACTCTATTCTGTATGAATGTAAACCATTTGACCTAGAGAGAAAATAGTCTAAAAAACATTTATTTTTGCCCCCGTTGTGCCCAAATGTTAGGTATATTATTTTTCCTTTTTTTTAAACTACATGAGTTTATTATTGTTCTATATTATGCTGACATCTAGTGGGGGCTTCGGGCCACTACAACTTGTTTAATAGTGGTATTTGTTATCTTCCTCTATCCTCCCCTCCTGTTTACTGCTAGTAAGTTCAGTCCTAGCTCGACCCCCATGTTCCCTCAGTCAGTGTAAGCACATCACAGAGACAAGGCTCAGAAAAGTCGTCTTCAAAAGATCTAGGAAGCTTCCTATGTAATGCAGTTAGCTGAGATAAAATAATTTGGGGTTTTAACTTCTTATTGACGAGTTAAGCTGCCTGTGGATGGTGCCAAGTCAGCAGGTGACCATACTGGCTGCACAGACTGGGTAAGAGGTAAGTCAATGCATCAAGCAGCATTTGGAATGAAACACTCCCATAAGCATAGAATTAATGTAAATGCAGTCTGCCAGGAGAAATAACTGCATTTCTTTCTATTTGCCATGTCAAAAATGTCCAGGTTTGTCCCTCTCTGCTGTGCTTCATCCAAACTTCCAGTCTGTGAGCATGCATTGTTAAATTGTTATGGTAAGTTGCCTATGGACCATATATCCTATTATTCATTGCCCACAAGGCAATAGAGTCAGAAGGCAGACTAGGTTAAACTGCAAATGCTAATTATGCTACAAACATAAACTGAACACAAAATGGGGACTGAAAACAAGCATCAATGTAAGGTATCCAGCTCAGGGGCGTATCTACTGGGAGGCAAATTTCAGGGAGGCAGCGCCGCCCTCCAGGGGACCATGTTATACCCAGATGACAGCTACAGCGCAGTTGTCCAGTTCTAGGAGGGCATCTATTGATGCTGACCCCATCACTTGCCCCACTGACCACATATGTGACATTTTGGACTAATCATGTTTCGGGGTTTGATGAGGAAGCTGTAAAGGGCTGCAGCTTCCTCATTGGACCCTGAGACAAGAACAGTATACCCGGCTTGGGTGGAGGGGCAGCCAATTTCTTCAAATACACCACTGATCCAGCTCCAGTGTCTCCAGGGAGGGTTTAATAACACTTTACATACATACCTTTCCACCAGAAACAAGGCCAAGCTTCATTCAGTTACAGAGCTACTAGCACCAATGCCAGCCAACACTTTAAGGTTTACTGCATAGCTAGCATTTCCTCTCCACTGGGCGCTATGGTTTCTCCCATTTGCTCCTTTGTTCTTATTACATTCTGCAATGATGTAAAGGGGATACACTATCTGACATGTCCGCACAAGTCAGACAGCAGCAGTGATTGTTTAGAAAAGACTGGACTCACCACCTACCGGACAGTATTTTCTTTTATGTGGGGTTTGGCCATCCAACTTTTAATCTTAGAGGGTCACTTTAATCTGGTTTTTTTTCCCCTTAAAAAAGGCAGCTTGTTGATTTTCTTCCTTTGGTTTTAGATATTTGTTTTTTAAGGGCATATTTGTTTGTTTCTGTTGCCCTGGGATGCAAAGTAAACTGTATTGTCTTTGTGTAGGGCCCCACTGTATACAAAGAGCTATAATGTAATGTGTTTAGGTTTTCTACATTTCTATCCAAAGAGTACAGAAAGAATGCAGAAAGAAACAGACACAAATTTAGATTTTAGGCATTAAAACAGCCATTGCATTGACAATTACAATTTCTCATTATTATTTTTTTTTATTAATCTCTAGTGCAATATAGTCCCTAAAAAGCCATTATGTAATCTGTCCATCTCCCTATTATCCAATTATACTTTAAATACATATGGATACAAAGATCAGAGAAGAATATATGGAAATAATAGGTGTGACGCAATGTGCAGCTGTCATTGTTGGCAAATCAAGGACACGTTTTCCTTAGTTCAAATCTGAAAAAAAATGCTTTTTGGAAGAATGACAAAAGTGGGGGATATTCATGTTTCTTGCACCATTTCCAAGTATCTCATAGATGAAAAATGTGCTTAGAACATGTAGGAATGTTTGCTTCCATTTATAATTGTGTAGGTATAGCCTTGAATCTGTACTTCAAAAATGTAAGCTAAGGATGGGAATAATGTGTTCCTTTGGCTTGTCTTATCCGTTGAAATGAGCATTATTTGGCATTTTTCCCCCATAAGCTATAACATTTATATATCAGGGACATACACGATCAAGTATGTCTCAAGAGATACAGTTTTATAGATGCTAAATCTTCCCTTTGTATGTGTTGTGATGAACAGAGGCTATCATATACACAAAGTTCAATACAGCATTACAGTGTAATTTAGAAACATGGATTGCATAGACATTCTTGTGCAGGTATTGGTGGCTCAGTGGGATTTATGGCTTTAAGATAGAGTTTTGGGTAATCAGTGTAGGATGTATCTGTGGCTGCTCAAGAATTTTTACTTATACACTGAATATAAAGAATTACAAAAAGGACAGGCTTAGGTAACGCTATTGGGGCAGTCAAAAAGCCAAACGCAATGCAGACACAGGGCTATCAATGAATTCCCTGACCATTTTGTTGTATTTTGCTGTCAAATGCATGTCACAACATTGATTGCAAATTTGCTAACACGTGTCTTGACCTTTGACTGCTATAATAAGAGGGTTTTACTATGTGTCATTTCCAATTCCTTTTTTATCCTGTTTTTGATGAAGGAAGAAATCTATTAAGAAACCAATGCGTGATTTGTCACACCAGAGTCTATTTATTATCAGTTTTGGGTTAACTGTTTTTTTTTAGTTAGCCTAATATAGGTGGACTTCAATAATGTTTTTCCTATTTAACTATATTCCTACACGATGAATATACTAGATGTCTCAATGATGTTATACTTAGAAGAGTCATCTTTCATCAAAACACCAGGGGTGGTATCATTTTCATGATGGAAGGTCTTACTGCAGATGGTCCTGAGCAGAGGAGGTGATGGAGGTAATAACCACATAAACTGATCTCCGGAGGAACAGAGCAGCCTCATATCACACAGAAGAAATGGTGAGAATCTGACAATAATTTCACATAAAAAATAGAAGGCCGGAAACATCTGCACATGACATAATTCAACTTCATTTTTCATCATTTTCTATACGGAATTTCTGGTCTGGTCTGAGAATGAACAGCTCTGTGAACAGCATCCAGATATCCGATCATCTTTGGTCAGTCAGAAGAAGCTTCATGGGAAAATGTAATTACTGAAATCCAACTGGTACTTCTTTTATCTGATGTAGAAGAACAAAGAAGACCAAGGTCTGCTTTGCCAAGAATCGAAAAATTACAGATACACAAGCTGTGTAAAACAATAAACGACTGGCATGCCTAAACTTGGGCTTTGTGTACATGATCACAAAAGAAAAGAAATAGTCTGGAGCAATACTGTCTTATTAGAACTAACTACAATGGTAAAATTATTATAAAACAATATAAGCAGGGACAAAGTTGACAGGGGGATTACAAGAAATATCTGAATAGGAAGCGAAAACATAAAAACGCATTTATGACCTCTTTTTGTGCCTCTACAAAAAAATGTAAAATATGGATACCTGTCAACAAAACCTAATCCCTGGAATTTATAAAGACTGGCGCAGACATATTTGGTGAAAGTGTCTATCATGCAATCTAAAAGTGGTGCAGAACTTGTCTAGAACTTGTACTTGATTTTGGCTCATGCTGCGCCACTTTTTAGCAAAATCTGTCTGTGGCAGTTTCTCTCTTTCAGTAAGTAAGAGTTGGTCTCATTTCTTTTTTTTGTAAGATATGTAGGGGTTGATTTACTAAAGGCAAATAGATTGTGCTATTTTGCAAGTGCAGTTGCTGCAGAGCTTAGTAAAGGAGGTGAAGGTCAGCTGACTTCCATCATCCAATCATGTTGAAGCAAAAGTGTTTTTTTTACCTTACATGTTATTTGGGTTTTCTTTGTAAAGTAAAGCTTTACCTTATTTACTAAGCTCTGGAGCAACTGCACTTGCAAAAGTGCACAGCCTATTTGCCTTTAGTAAATCAACCCTGAAGTATCAGTATTTTATTTAGAATTTGGTGCATTTATTGCTTATGTAACAGAATTTTCTGCACGAGTCGCTGTCAGAACCAAAAATTTTGCAAATGCTAAATGAATGTGGAGCAATACATTAACAAGAGATAATAGCACCATCAATCTACTGAATCCCCTCCAGTTTCCTTTAGGACAGGGGTGTCAATCTCCATTTTATTGCCGGCCACATAAGCATTATGGCTGCCCTCAAAGCGCCGGTTGTATCAGCCCCCCACCCCCCTTACATAATATGTCAGGAGCCCCCCCACCATCAGAAGTCGGGCACCCCTCCACTATCCCTTACATATGTGCACCCCCTTGCCTTGTGCTGCTGCCAGGAGGGCTGGACAGAGAAGTGCAGGATCTGGTGGAGGAGTCCTGTCCTCTCTGATGCTGACTGCTGAGACCAGGTGGGGGCGAAGATAAGGGGGGCGTGGGGGCCACATGAAATAGCATTTGGTCCACGGGCCTTCTGTTTGACACCTATGCTTTAGGATAAGTGCCTATTTTACTTTTTACAAATATTGACCTCAGTGCCTTAATGCTTTTGCAAACTCAGTCAGTTAAAGCTGAATTCCAGGTATCTATTTTATTGCATAGTTACATTATCCAGCGTCAACTAATATTGCATATGCCAGACATGTGGGACTTCTGTGGATGCAGAGAATCAAGCCCCATACACACTATCAGTTTTCCTGCAGGTTTTCTCTTCAGGTTTACCAAAACCATGTAGTGCAAGGGCCTGCCTGATTGCATACAAATTGAAACTCTTGAGGTTTGACCTCATATTAGATGGTTTTGGTAAACCTGAAGAGAAAACCTGCAGGAAAACTGATAGTGTGTATGGGGCTTCCCTGTAGTAGTTGCCTCTACTAAAGTGATCACCGCTGAATTCAGGGTTCTGTGACATTCACAGAACGGCTTGCATTTTCCTCAAAGTGTTCCCGGATTGGATGAGGTGGATAGGCTGGATGGTGATGTCACACTCTCCACCTCACCTAAGAGAATGCTTTGCATTCATTGAGAAACATGTAAGGCGTTCTGTAAATAACAGCCATGTGACCCTCCATGGTGGCTCTGCAGCAAAGCAGCCACTCTACATGGGACCTGGTAGGCAGCGGCAACCACTTTAGTAGAGGTGACTACTACAGTGATTCTCCTCTTTCACAGCGGTCCCACAGATATGAAATATGCATACTTATATTGGTTTAACTTGGTCTATGCAAAAACAAACAAAAAAAAAACACACCTGCAATTATACTTTATAGCCCAGGAATGTAAAAACAGACACCCATGCAAAGGGGCCCCACCACATTGCAATGGTTAAATGTTCATTGTGTCTAAGGGTACAGAGATAAGGAGAAATACTTACCATTTTGCTTGTTCCAGCAGAGTCTCCCCAGTGCAGTGACCGGTCCTCTGCAGCTGCTTCTGTAAACTGAGACCAGCTGTGAGCTCCAGCCTCAACGGACAATACAGATTTATTGTCCTTGTATAGTGCATGATAACACTAAGGCCAGACCAGAGCACCTGGCAGAGGTGGAGAGCACAGGACCTGCCTGGACAGAAAGGTAAGTACAGCCACCTCCCCGCCACCCCTCAGATATAGTGAGAATTTAACCTTCAAAATGCAAGGGGCCTCATTGAAAGGGTGATTTTTTTTATATTCTTAGGGTTGGGCTTTAAGAATAGAGTATGATAGGGTCAAAAGATTTTTAATCCTGTTCAGCTACTTTTGTAATACATACAAAGTGCAATTTGTCTAATCTGAACTTTTCTTTAAATATATCTTATTGGCAAAGTGTGTAGTATTCTAATTTTAATTTTTGGTAAATTTTGATTTCAGACCATTTAAATAGAAACTATCAATTGTTTTTGGTCAATTTTATTTATTTATTTATTTTGTTGGAAGGGTAACAAACGTGTGCAATTTTCTCTTATATACCGTATATAATCGAGTATAAGCCGACCCGAATATAAGCCAAGGCACCTAATTTTACCACAAAAAAATGGGAAAACGTAGGGTGTCCATCTGCATGCCTTACTGTGCCTCACTTTGCCTCAATGTGTCCATGTGCATGCCTCACTGTGTCCATGCCTCACTGTGCCCATGCCTCACTGTGCCCATGCCTCACTGTGCCTCACTGTGTCCATGCCTCACTGTGTCCATGTCCAGGACTCGATTTACTTTTAACATGGGAGTCTATGGAAGGGGTGCCCGACTTTGAAAAATCGGTGCTCCCCAGGCAACAATCTTTGCACACTTGTAGAGGAAGAGTGGGGCTATATGGGTGCCAAGTTTGGGGTCCAGGGGACCTACGGATGGCCGATACCAGGTCCCCAAAGCCTGGGAGATCAGGGGCAAAAAGGTGACTTGAGTGGGGCATTTTCAGCACAAAAAAATGTGCTGAAAAACTCGGCTTATACTCGAGTATATACGGTATGTACAGTATATCAAATCTTTATGATCTTCTATAATACTCTACTTACAGTGCAGGCTGCATTTTCTAATAACAAAGCCCAGTGGTAGAGGCAGATAAAACTGTGATAAAATGTGTGTAAAATATGTATAAGCTTCTATGTTCAACTCATTTGTTTGGTTCTTCAAATTCATACAGTCTGGGCCAATTTTTCTTCTTCTTTCTACCTATAGTTCAAAGTGTAATGAGCTCCTGGGGCATCCGGCTGAGTGGCATGGACTCTGCTGAGCAAATGCTGGTTTTGAGATGCTGCAGCATGAATATATTAATAATGAGATGGCTGCAGTTATTGTATGTACAGTACTTGGCAGCAAGCTTTCTTGGACTTATTCATTGATTAATGTGATGGTAATTATGCTATTACTGTTAATTGACTTTATACACTTTTCAGCCATACTATTTTTATTATACAACGTGGGAATAATTTGTAACGGAAGTGGGCACATTAATAAAACTGGACAGACAGTTGATAGTCATACATTAGCAACTGATCCAACCATTACCAATCTTAAAAACCCCTGAGTTGCATACAGACAATATAGTATATATATAGTTGTAAAGAAATATGCATCACTTATCTAAGCACAAAGAGATCTAGCAGGAATTCTTAACAAGGTGTTGACAGGTGATTTGAATATGGGGTGTTTTGCATAAATAAAATCAACCATCTTAACACCTTAATCATGTAAATTACATTTTATCAGATTGGATGTTCAGGCTAGAACTGACACCGTTCATTATTGTAGATGGCTCCGATTTCAGTATGAGACTCCAACTGCCAGTGCACTAGCCATTTCAATACTAAATAAACAATGAGCGCTTCAAAATGGAAATGTTTCTTTGGACCTTGCGTCAAGCCCCAACATAATGGTTGGTGGTAAATGTGTTGCTCTATCTGTCCAAAAGATGCTCTAGCTGTTAAAATTCTGATAACAAATTTAGCAAAAATAGTGCAAATTTTACAAGCATTTAATTAATATACAGTATTCAGTTGTATCTTTCTGTAATGATACAGCCACTGCATTGTAATAAATCAAGCCTAGACTTTTAGAGACAGTCAGAAGACAGCATTAGTACAACCATAGTAGATATTGGTTTCAACGAATGTAGCACACTACTCATGTCTGAGTCTAGGACTACTGTGTGTCTGAATTATTACCAGAAAGTAATTGTCTTTGAAGGAGATTTTTATCTTCATTGCTTTGACTCCGCTCTAGAGGACATAATACATCAAACTGCTAAGGTGATTGAAAATTCAGCCACATACAACCAAGAAAAAGAGACCAGGGCAATGAAGCTTAGGCCCTGTAACCATGGATGTTAAAAGGCATCGTCTATACAAAATTGTGCTTTAAAAATATATTAAATTAAAATGTCACTCAATGGGACAATGTCAGGATCATTAACACAAAGCTTAGACGAACTTCTGAATGTGCGCAGCCCAAAGAATCTATATACAGGAGAACATTATCATCCATTCACTTAATTTGTCCACATAGCAAAATTTCTGATGACAAATTACTGTTTTTTAAGATAAGGGAAATGCTGCCATGTTTGAAGTTCACACGTACAGGAATAAGGAAATCGTATAAGGAAATCTGGTAATAAAAATAAATAATGAATGCCCTTAGAGGACAGCTTGGCAATCATGGTGATGTTTGCTTTGACTTTCCTACTGGTCCTCCTTAATTTTGGTTATTACTTTATTGATTTAGCATTATACATTGCCTATTTGTACTTGTTCTTACATGTGACTATTTAGCGTTGCCCCTACGTGAGCTTGTCATGTTTACCCTGCAAAGTCAATAAATATATTGAAACTGAAAAAAATAATGAATGGTGTTTTGGCTATATGGCACTTTAATACTGAGTTGAATTTGAAAGGACTATCTGCGCTGTGTTTCTTTGCACGGGTCAAATATGTAACAGTGGGTTAAAAAAAAAAACGTTTCCAATTTCAGCATGATTGCAGAGAAGCAACCCTTTCTACGTAGAGTGCCCCCATGCCTCTTACGACAGGGTATATGTAGACACATTTTAATAAAGATACAGAATACATTTAGATGGCTTCCATACAGAACTATTCCACGTATGCTTGTGCCCATAACTGAGCTTCAGGGGTAGCCATTGATGTTAATGGTTTTGTGCGCTCTGTATAGGACAGAAGACTATTCTGGCACTAAATAACTGAATAAATAAATACAAATAAAAGCAGAAGTAAAAAAAACAAAAAAAACACTTAGAACGAAAAACAATATTAATTGTAAAAAAAATATATAATTATGATAAAAACCCAATACATTTAGCATTTGTAATGCTTAACTGGGTTCATCTCATTATCTGAAGAGCATACTTACCAACATCTTGGTCCCAGTCCCTGGGAAAGTGTAGCCCCCCCCCCCCCCACCCAATGCCCATCTTCCAGGCCATCCTGCCCAGATTAGGCCCACTTTCTGAGTGGTCCTGCCCAGATCATGCTGACACTTAAATGGTCCCGATCATAGATATTCAGGAACCACCCACTCCCAACTGCAATCCCCCTCAACTAATACCCTTTTTTGAGTTACTGTGATGCTGTAATCTCAGGGCACAACTTGAGACACGGCATCACTGGGACATAGAACAGAGCTGGGGGACTGCCCTGGCAAATCCAGAACAGCAGTCATCTATAAAAGATGGAGGCAACTGGGAAACGATGGAAGTGCCCTTGACAAGTGGGAGAGCTGACAGTGCAGTGCTGAAGGACATCTTATATGCACATTATCGTTAACTGCTCCTAGGGGCCCTTTTAATAATAATGAAAAAAAAAAGATCAGAGTTTAATTATAATCTGATTCCCATTTTTTTTAAATAATGAGACTAGATTGAACATTCCTTATAATGTCCAAACCATAATAGTCACTAAAAATCATCTTTGTGGCCTATTAGAGGTTATTTAAATTTTACTATACGATAACACAAAGGGCAATTACTACACTTTGCATGTCCCATCACCAAGGATTACCTGAGTCAGCAATCAGAGCTCTAACTGCCTGCCATTTTTGGTGATAGATTAGCCCATCTGTAAGATTAATAGTTATAATTTTTGTCTTCTTCTGATGAGAACATGACTCTTGATTTCCTTGTATTGAACACAGGTACAAACTGGCTTAATGGAAGTGAATCCTGACAAACTACATGAATTAAATATGCAAAGCATTCCGCAGCTTATCAGCAGCTCCAGCCTGAACATGTTTAGGTTCCTGTCATCAATTTGATTCTTTTCTGAGCCACTCAGCACTCAAATTAATTTCCTGAACTCTTGCTACGTCTCCCCATACAATTAAAATTAGTTTAAGGCATTGTTTGTTATAACTTTCCACTGCTGCTGGTGCCACTAATTGTAATGCTTTGGCACAGTAGTCTCCTAAAACACAAGACTTGAAATTCTATTAGGACATTCATGAGATTTATTTAAAGCAGAAATTCAGTTCCCACCCATAACTACAGTCTTGGAACTCATCCATTTTGTGTGATATGAAATGAGTCTACATGGAAAACAAAATCTGTTTTTGGTGAAATGCACATTAATGAGCCTTTAAATGCAGGAATTTGGCAAGTGTTTTTATCTGTAAGTTCTTCTAATTATTTAATGTGATGACACATTAGTGAAGGGGGACAGAATACGAATAAAAAAAAAAAGCATCAAACCTTTTTTTTCTATAAATGAATAAAAAAATACATAGCAAGCACATATAAATATTCACACTGCTCAAAACACAAAAACAGCCAGCCAAAGACATGAGATAATGGTAGGTCTTGTTACCACAAATAAAAAATCTCACAATGTATACTGTGCCCCGCAGGGTCCTGTTTATGAAAATAGACTAATGCCGCGTACAGACGATCGGACATTCTGACAACAAAACCGTGGATTTTTTTCCGACGGATGTTGGCTCAAACTTGTCTTACATACACACGGTCGCACAAATATCGGAAATTCTGATTGCCAAGAACGCGGTCACGTACAACAACACACACAACGGCACTATTAAAGGGAAGTTCAATACCAGTCGTGTTAGTAGAAGTTTGGTGAGGGATGATTCATGCTTTAGAGTCCATTACAGCGTGACGAATGTGCTATCTCCAAAACGCTAGTTTTACCAGAATGAGCGCTTCCATCTCCTACTTGATTCAGAGCATGCGTGGAATTTTGTGCATCGGAATTGTCCACACACGATCGGAATTTACGAGAATGGATTTTGTTGTCAAAAATTCTGACAGAAAATGTCCGATGGGGCCTACACGCGGTTGGAATTTTTATGCATGAACTGTAGTCCAACTCTCTTTTTGAACACGGCTAACCTATAGGAATGTGGCTTCAGAGCACAAGAGAAGCTGTTAAGGATGTTTTCAGAATAAATGGTATGTGGTGACAGACATGACCACACAATGAAGATCCATTGTTACTGAGAGACTTCAGATTTGCCTTTGAGGTAAGCTGTAGAAGCCTACGTTTGCTTGATTTCAGGCATTTTAGAAAACCATAGTGGCAAATTTGGCATGTCAGAATGGCACCATAGGAATCGTATACATGCTCCAGTAGCATTTGTAAAATGTGGGAGAATCTATTTTGTTTAGTGAGCAGTGAAGAGTGTTGTTATGTAAGAGGAATATGGATGGAAGTCTATAGTGAGTTAAGCTATTCGGGGACGCGGTAGTACCACCTAAGAACTTTGCATCCCATTTCCTGAACATTTTAAATCTTTTTACAATTTTTTTCATATAGGGTAAGTCCGTTGCTGTGGTTGTGAACAGCACATAGACGTAGACAATCCAGATTAAAGCAATAGTAAACTCTGCGTTGTGACTTTTACCTACAGGTAAGCTGTACCTGTAGGTAAAATGAATATCTCCTAAATGTGTAATATTAAGGAGATATTTGCTTGTTTGGCAGCCAGTGATGTCACTGGTGAATGCAATCTAAAGGAACAGTATACTAATGCCGTTCCTTCAGAGCCCTGTGCCACGGCCTTGACTCTCGCATACGTGTACGAAGTTGACATCATCACAGCCCTGCCATTCCAACGGCCGGAGCCTGTGAACCCGGAAGGAAGATTGGGTAAAGATGGAAGATCTGTCAGAAGTGACAGTGTGGTGCAATGCATACTAGCACATTATGATATTACCTTGCTGGCAGGCAAGACTTTTTCTTTTTTTAACTTTACTGCCGTCTTAAGTTACCTTTGTCATAGAATACAACAAGTTCCTTCTGACTATAATCATTTGGTGTATGGGTAAAAATCAAATACTAATTAATACAATATTTATTGTAATGATGAATTACTGTTTAGCACAAATACTTTAGTAATTAACACACTCAAATACAAAGACACAAGGGTTAGCTTGTATGAACAGAGCAAACAGCACACATAAATCGGATCCTGGAGTCTGGAATTCACAGTAGTTTGCAATAGAAGGCAATCATATATTCTACATGTAGTTGGTTATTTTGGGTAAACATCCAAATTTGGTCAACTAAGGACTGAAATTCTCTGGAAACAACAGCAGCGGTAACATCTCCCACTGGTGGACCCAGGGGACTTGTTTATTAAGACTGTACAAAGGGTAATGACTTGCAATAAATCTGTTAGTTTAGAGATATGAATGTTTATAAGTCTGGATAATTTTCAATGTACCACTCCAGTCTAATTTAAGCACAATCTAAGCATATACAGTATCTCACAAAAGTGTGTACACCACTTACATTTTTGTAAATATTTTATTATATATTTTCATTTGACAACACTAAAGAAATGACACTTTGCTATAATGTAAAGTAGTGAGTGTACAGCTTGTATAACAGTGTAAATTTGCCGTCCCCTCAAAATAACTGTTTGAAAGTCGGAACAGGTACATTTTTTAAGTGTAACTTTTACGTGTGGCTTTCTGCTATCCAGAAAGTGCAGCTTTCTGTATAGCGTAGGGAAGGGTTATCACCCCTGTAACATTTGTTTTGATGTCTGTGCCCCTGTTTTACACCTCACTTTCTGTCCTAATGACAATTCGATTTTGTAAATTTGGGGTCGTGATAAAGCAGTGGAGACACCTTTTTCCCATAATAACTCTTATAGGAGTGAATTTTCCTTCCTGGGGGTAGATTTCCTCTCACTTCCTGTTGTCTCCTTCCATTTGTAACTAGGATTTTTGTAACTAGGGGACTGCCTGTATATGAATCTTTTTGTTTTTATAAAATTAAGGTTCTGGAAAATATCAGAAAGTTCCCAAAATGTAAAATCCAACAGGATATTGTGATCCAAGAAATTCCTTAACCAAGGAAAACATGCAACTCTTTCTGTAATAATCTTAACAGATAATGTGAACCTTGTATCGCTAGCAAAGTCACAAATGCGTGGCTCTGCCTGGAGCTATGAGCTGATGTCATTACGCCCCACGTGATCCCAGAAGTGCATGTGATTTGGATTCTGTTTACCGTCAAATTTATCTCTATTATGCTTGGAATTTTATTATGCTTTTGTGAGTACCCACCTTTTTGTCTTTTATTAATAAAGTGTTTAGACGTTATTACTCTATTGGAGCCCCTTTTTTTATATATGCTCCATGATGTCTGGCTGAGCGAGATTCCCAGATAAGAACTGGATACCGTGAATGACCTTCTCTTACCGTCAGTGAGCTCCAGAGATGAGGTGGACCATTTGACCCTGCAGAGGGCTATATCTGCAAGCGTTTGTGACCTCCCTATCGATACAAGGTTCACATTATTTGGTAAGAGTTCCTATTTACAGAGTGATTATTAGTTGCCTGTTTTCCTTGGTGGTGGAATTTCTTGAAACACAATATTCTGTTGGATTTTACATTTTGCGAACATTCTTGTATTTTCCAGAACCTTTCCTTCATTTTATTAAAACATAATTTTTTTCATATATATACTTTTTCACTTTTTTCAATACCAAGTCAATATTATATGGTACATTTGCAGTTTATTATTGATTGAGCGCGACTATTTTGTTTTTATTGACCTATTTTTAAAACCTGCATGATGTAGGACTTTACAATTAGTCTTTGTTTCACTACCTAGAGAGTCACTGTCCTGGATAAAGAATGTCAGGGGGACAGAGAAGACTAAGATGGCCCCCATCATGGCAATGCAGCAACCCTCAAAAGGACAATGTTGTTCTTTTTCCTTTGTTCTCTCTCACTCCCCCTCTTTTTTCTCTGTATGCTTACTTTTCGGCAGGGTGGTGGTGAGGGTATCAACTGGTTGAATGATGACCCCTTTAGGAACAGCTGCCCCAGCTATCTTACCACAGAGTTTCAGCATCCTGCATGCATGCTCCTGGACATTAACACACTAGGAAATCAAATAAGTAAGTTATGACAGATCTGAGCTCAGCGGGACCTCCAGCTTTCAGTTAGAGTTCTGTCCATGGGGTGGTACTAGGTTTTTAGTGGCAAGAGTCCAACACTGAATGTATTTAATAGGGAAACTTTTGGCTCTGAAAAAAAATTTAGATTAACATACGAAGATGCATTGCCCTGACCTATAACCTAAATCCCCATTCCTGTGTTGTACATTATCTGTACCTAAATCAATTCTTCCACCTATGGGGCCAAAAAGCATGGTGGGGAGGGGGGGTCTGTAACAAGGTATTAGTATTCCTCATAAACCATTTCAATCCAAATCTACCAGCATCTCCATACCTGCAGAGGTTCCTGTCTCTCCTACAGATACTGGAACTGGAATTATTACACTGGCTGTACACAGGCCTTAATGGTAGCATTGTAGGACACAAGGACCCATTACGCTTTAGCCAGTGTAGGCTGGATCCTGTTTGGAGCTGCAGTACTTCTTTAAGGCCTCATACACACGACCGTTTTCCTTGGCAAAATCCATCAAGAAAAATGTTGGCAGAGCATTTTTGCCGAGAAAAACGGTCGTTTGTATGTTTTTCGTAGAGAAAACTCTTGTGGATCTCGACGAGAAAAAAAGAGAACATGCTCTCTTTTTTCCCGTCGGGAGTCTCAATTTCCTCGTCGTGTTTCTCGTCAGGCTGGTTTACGACGAGAAACACGTTTGTGTGTATGCCTAGAAACCCGTGCATGCTCAGAATAAAGTATGAGACGGGAGCGCGCTTTCGGTAAAAAAGTAACAGACTGAAAAGAGCAAATCGTCTCTCACCAAACTTTTACTTAACACTCAGTAACATGAGATTAGCAAAAGCAGCCCCAAGGGTGGCGCCAGTGGAATCAAACTTCCCCTTTATAGTGCCGTCGTACGTGTTGTACATCACCGCGTTTGAGAACGACGAGATTTTGTCTTGACAGTGTGTATGCAAGGAAAGCTTGACAAGATTCTCGTCAAGCCTGACAAGAACCTCGTAGAGGAAAACAACGTTTCTTTTACGACGAGATTTTCGGTCGTGTGTACGAGGCCTAAGTGAAGTTCATTATTAAAGGCCTACATTATTCATAGATTGAGGATGCCCCAGCAGAGGCTTTCAGTGTTCACTGACTAAGTGTTTATCAGCATTATATTACAAATATTATCAAGCAACAACTTGAAAAATCCCTATTAAATTTACATTCGAAAAAGATAATGCAGTTGGTTTACTTAAGGCAAATAGGTTGTTCACTTTGCAAAGGAAGTTGCACTTTGCTAATGCGTTGAAAATTCACCGCGCAAAATTACCCAATCGTGTGCAAGGAAATTAAAAAACAGAATTTTTGCTTGCGCATGATTGGATGATAAAAGTCAGCAGAGCTTCACCTCATTCACTAAGCTTTGGGGCAAATTCACTTGCACAGTGCAACTTCCCCTGCAAAGCGTACAGTCCATTTGCCTTTAGTAAATCAACCCCAAGGAAAGCCAGTGGCAAGTAAGAAATACCATTGTTACCAGTCGGTTGCAGTCAATAAATCAAATTAAATGTGTAGCATAATCTTTCAATGTTTACTCTTTCAGTTCAAAGTCACAAAGTATATATAATCCATAAGCTTTTATGATTAATCCAGCTCTGTGAAAGCAGCATTAAACGGTACACAGTCCTCCATATTCAAATGCTTACTATATAGCAGCTTAAATTCTATATCCATAGTGATAATATAAAACCTAATAAAAACAATACAGCAGCTCTACCTTTCCAAAGACAGAAAAGAGAAAATATTACATTACAAGAATATCCTACTACTTTCAACCAGTTTTATCTTGTAATCCAATAAATTAATGCAATTTAACATGTCCTTAATATATTATATGTCGTATTTGTAGCAGGTTGTGTCTGCTTGAATTCCACAATTATTTTACCCCATATGGTTCAAATAATGAGTGCAGCAGTGATATTCAATGGTTGTTGCCATCGTCCCTATCACGGGCACTTCATATGCTCAGAATAAGCCTTTTAATTAGTCGCATAAAAGCTTGTGACGTTTCATGAACATACAGCCTCTTCATCAGGAACAGGCCTATTATAATAGTTTGCATTGCATGTTTTCATCTCATATATCTGGTTCTTCCATGGAAATAAATGTAAAAAATAAAATTTAAGTCTAAAGTGGTGGAAATTGCCAAAAAAAATTACCTAATAACCATGCAGGAGAGGATAAAAATACAGGAAGTTTTTAGCTCTGGCAGGATCAACAGGTATTAAAAAACACTTTCAAATGTACATTTAATAGACTCAAAGGGATCAAATAGGAGAAGCTCATTGTTAAAGATGAATTCAAGGTATGGTATATTCTACATAGTTACATTAGTCCAGCTTGGATCAATGTAAGTATGTATATACCAGGGCTCAAAATTTCAAGTCTTGAGCTACTAGCCAGGCCTCAAGGCATACTCGCCACCAGTTTCCCCGCCCAACCCCTGCCATGTCCCGCCCCCTAATCCCGCCACTAGACACGCCCTCATAAATCTCATGAAATTACACTTAAATGTTTTATGTAGAATTACGTTATAAAAATAAATATTAACAACAACTTTATCCTTGCCCAAAAATGCAGCCTGCCCATGTCTACCAATGCCTACCAATGCAGCAAAATGTCCCCATTTTCCAGCCAGAGTCCCCCCACCATTGTAGCCAGAGTCCCCCCTACCATTGTAGCCAGAGTCCCCCCCCACCATTGTAGCCAGAGTCCCCCCCACCACCACCACCATTTCAGCCAGACCCCCCCCCCACCACCACCACCATTGCAGCCAGAGTCCCCCCCACCACCACCACAGCCAGAGTCCCCCCCACCACCACCACTGTAGCCAGAGTCCCCCCACCATTGCAGCCAGAGTCCCCCCACCACCACCACCATTGCAGCCAGAGTCCCCCCACCACCACCATTGCAGCCAGAGTCCCCCCACCATTGCAGCCAGAGTCCCCCCACCACCACCACCATTGCAGCCAGAGTCCCCCCACCACCACCATTGCAGCCAGAGTCCCCCCACCATCGCAGCCAGAGTCCCCCCCACCACCACCATTGCAGCCAGAGTCCCCCCACCATCGCAGCCAGAGTCCCCCCACCACCACCACCACAATTGTAGGCAGAGTCCCCCCATCCTACCTGTGCTGGGTAGGAGAGGAGCCGCCGCCAAATGGTTCAAACCGCGGGGAACTTTACAGATTTCAATTCAAAAGCTGTGTTCCCCGCTGCGCACGTCATGTACAGCCCCTCCCCTCTTGTCCAGGAAACTTTGATAGACAGATCACCCATCCAATCCTGGGATGGGTGGATATGTCTATCAAAGTGCCCGACAAGGGGGAGGGGCTGTATAAGACGCGCGCTGCGGGTAACACAGCTATTGAATTGAAAGCTGTAATGTCCCCGGCAGTTTGAACGCCGTGGCAGCTCCTCTCCTTGCTCGCCCCCCCCCCCTGCTCCTCGCCAGCCCTCAAAATTTACTCGCAAAATGCAAGCAGGCGAGTTAAATTTTGAGGGCTGTATATTCTATACCTGACCAATGTCCCTGGAAGCTGGAAGTCACTGAAGTAGATATCGCTACTCCAGTGACCTCCACTTGCTTCCAAATCCAGTGCTCAGCGGCCGACCTGGTGCATTCTAAACATACTGATTGAACAAAGTAGAGAGCATGATGTCACTGCCCTGCCTCTCCACCTTGTCCAATCAGAGAATGTTTTGCATTCATCATTCAGAAAATGTAAAGCATTATCTGATTAATGCTAAGCGACTGACCTTTCTATGGTCAGAATGCATCAGCAGGGCCCAAAGCAAGTGGAGATCCCTCTAATAGTGTCTACAAGATTCCAGCTTCGAGGAGAATCAGCCAGGTATGGAATATGAATGGTTACACGGGTCCAAGCTGGACCAATGTAACTATGACATACAGAACTTTAAGTTACAAACTTTCAGAGATGAGAACATGTGTTTGCAGTTTTTTTTTCATTCAACCCAGTGGCTGAACGAAAAAAAAAAAAAACGACAGTTCACCAGACCAACACAAGCAATGTTGATGCAGCGATCTCCCCAGCTCTCCTATTGTGTTTTACCAGGGGGACTCCCCCTGTCAGAACGCACCTTTGTCTGCAAGCACTGATTTTTGTTAGACTTACGAACAAGATGGAGTCAAAAACGAGCTTCCGAAACGGAACTCCTTCATAAGAAGGGGACTTACTGTACCTGATATTCTTCTCTAAGGCCTCATGCACAATGATCGTTTGCGCATTTGGCATTAATGTATTCTATTGGCCAGAATATGAATTTATTCTGGCCATTAAAATGCATTATTGCGCAAACAGAGGAACATGCCTAAATGTGTCTGGCATTAATGCACGCTTATGCGTGTTTACGTGTTTTTTTATGCCAAAGCGTCCCTCTCCGGAATACACTGGTGATGTTTTTTTTTTTTTATGCCTGTAAACACTCCTCTTCTAAAATGCCTGTAGATGCCTATGTGTACATAAACACAGACTAACATAAAGGTGCGTTTACAGGTTGAAAAAATAATGCCAAACACCTGTAAAGTGGCGTTTTGTTCTGCCCAGTGTGCATGAGGCCCAAGGCTTACATCTACTTTAATGGGCCACAGTCTTTTAAAATATAGCACGACAGGCATCTTCTTGCCATACTCAGAATCTGCTGTGCAATGTTCTAATTTTGGTATACAACTAATGAATGAATGGAATTATGCTGTTGTGCAATATCTTAATTCTAGATAAGGTAGAAAGCTATGTCAGGTTAATGTAACGTTTTTGTTTAACGGGCTATTTCTGGGAAAAGCATGTATAATAACTATTGCCGTAAACTGATAAAACGATCTTATAAAAAGTGCCTCATCACCTCCTAGACTATAAACATACTTTTCCTATAAATTCTATGCTACTAATGTGCGCCTGGAAATATTTATTGCAATGCTTACATCATGGCAGTTCCCTGAAACCAAATAAGCAGTACAATCATTTCTTATTACATTTTAGAAAGGCTAATGTAGACATTTTTCCTCTGGGTACTATGGACATTTAATGACAGGCTGATTTTTCTCATCCCAAATATACTGTGTTCACTGTAGGTCTTCCCAACACATTCAAGAGATAAATGAAAGGTAGTTTATAATATCTTTCCACTTAAAGCATAAGGTCTGTCATGAGAAAACAACAAACATCCTTTGGGAATACAATTTACATGAAACCAGTCACAGCAGACTGAGGACAGAGCTATTTATAAGCCATAACTTGTTGTGGCCTACTTACTAATAACTACACGTCATGGGTAAGATGACTGTCTCCAAACCAGGGCACAAAAACGAATCTTATTGCCCCAGATATTAAGACATCAGTAGCTTTATTTCTTTATAGCATACGAGAAAAAATAGGAATGCAATGCTTTTGTTCAATGAACAGATGCTTAATTTAAACAAGAAATAAAAAACACAAATCTGATGGAATATTTTAATTAGGCCTCATACAATGTAAAATGTGGGTTTATGATCTCTGCCCCGGAGCCGGAGACACTGCATACAGCCACCCATGGAAATCAATGGCTGCCTCTGCATTCAGGGTCGTACCTCTGTACAGATGAGTGTGTTTACACAAGTACTAGTGTATACCTGTGGCAGCCATTGATTTCTGTGGGCAGCTGTACGCAGAGTCTGTGGTTCCCAGGCAGGAAAAATACTCCCTACGTTTAGCTTGTACGACCCCAAGGACCCGTGAGTATTCAGTATTTATAGCCAATCACAAATTTATATATGATAATGTTAGCGTAGGGAAACTATTTTCACACTGATTCCCATAACCCCTTCCTGCCCAACCTTTAAATAGTTTGGAACCCCCAGGGTGCGAGAAGGATTGCTGATCATGTGACCAATGCCCCAGTGGTCACATGATTAGAAGCCGTTCTTGCCAGTTATCAATTTTTAGCCTGGACCAAAAGTTGTCTTCCACAACTCGGTCTTTGTGTTTGGAGAATGCAGTGAGCTCATTCTCTGCAGATAAATATCGGACGCCCAGCGGTGCACATGTGCAGTGTTTGGGCATTAGGGCCTACCATTTTGCTGCCGCATATACTGTATGTGTTGGGCAGTCATAAAACGGATAATAAATTATAAGGGTTAAATATCCAGTATCTAAAGCAGAGGTTGTGGCATGGTAAAATGTCCAAAAAAGTACATGGGCAATTTGTTATTTTCACATTAACAGATAAGGAAAATCACATCTGAAAGCTGTCTGAACAGATTTATTGGAATAGAAAATTCTTGTTGGTCTTCCATTATTCTCTAATGACTAAACACTTGAAATCCCTCATCTCTCTAGAAAGCTTGTTCGAGTTGGCTTGTGGCTGTGTATGTCCAGTAAAAAAAGTAGATATTTTAAGGTGTATCTAAAGTAAATTTTAGTTTTGGGTAGAGGGATGAGAGGATATAAAGCCTCATACACACGTTTTCTGGGAGAAAACTGCTGGGAGAGTTTTTTGCCGTGAAAATCGGGCATGTGTATGCTCCCTCGCCAGGAAAACTGCAGGGAATCCCGGCGGGAAAAATAGAGAACCTGCTCTCTATTTTCCCGCCTTGATTCCCAGTGGGTTTTTTCCCACCAGATTTACTACACTTGCCAATGAAAAACACTGAGAGGCAGTGCCGAGGGAGCATAAGCCCTTTACATACGGCCAAAGCTCCCCCCGCAGTTTTCCCGTCGGGAATCCCGGCCGTGTGTACAGGGCTTAACCCATGTCAGATTGTGATTCTGGGGAGAGTCATCATTTCTTCTTGTCTTGGTAGCCAAATTTAGGTAAAATCAAAAAGTCTGACTGTCTACAGGGCAGAAATAGAGGGAGAATCTTCCAATGGGGAACACTTGTTTCAGTGACAGTCATCTAAGGCCCTATTTACATGGGCGCTGAGGTTCATTGTCTGTGAATGAGCCATGTGTTTATGCAGGTTGAACAGCCAGGTGCTGCAAGCAGGCAGCCCATTCATGTCTATGGGATCACAGCAGTGGCAAGAAAACACCTGCTCGGCCCAATTTCACAATCATGTGGGTGTGTGTGAATGACTATGATCGCAGAGTCCGTGCTGCCACTGTGTCCCTGTAGACATGAATGGGTTGCCTGACTATAGCACCTGGTGGCTCAAGTCACATAGACAAAGGGCTCATTCACGGACTACAGGCTCCAGCACTCATCTGAACGAGACCTAAGAAAGGATTTCCTTCCCTTGGAAATGACTGGAAAGCTCCCCAATGGGGCACAAGGCAAAAAAAATTCATAATTGTACCATAACATCAGTGCATTTTGTTAGATCTTTGGTAGACAAAATCACTTTTCATAGCTAAGCATCCCACGTACCTTAAACCTTACACTTTCCATTTTCCCCTGGCTCTTGACCTCTTGGACACCCCAACTTTCTCCTGAATTTTACAATAATTTGGTCTTCAAAGCAATTACTTATTTCTCTGGTGCAGGTAAGTCAGGTCTCACGACAAAGACCATAGTGGCAAGCAGAATGTCAGTCCTGTTTAATAAGATTGATAACAGTACACAGTCTACTAAGGTCAAGTGATGCTTTACAAAGTCCTTGACATCTTACCAGCTAATAAACAATCTATCATTTCTGCTTGACAATGACCAGCAATGTCATATAACTAGCTTTACGGGGCATGATTCCATGGTTTTCATCTGGTAAGATGACTAATGTCTGCTAATTAGTTAATGTCACAGTAATCCGGGTGCTTGTTTGCGCATGGATAGCCTTACACAGAGATGAAAACCTACAGCTAGACCATATCACATTACACAGCTAAACTCTATATGGTGTCACTTCTTCCATACAAGTGACTTACAGACATTCACATGTAATATTCCATTGACTGCGTATATGATTAAGCCCTGTTTACACACTGGATGTCAGTGCCCAGGGAATACAGTATAAGAACATGGTTTCATTGTTGAGGTCTAATTAAGAGATTATTAACCAGCTACTACTCCTCTAGTACTTCTTACAACTGCAGTAACTGGCTGCAGAGATGCAGACTGTTTAGTTTACCCATTGGGTCAAATGGCTCTGTGCAAGAGGTGCGCAGCAGACACATCAAGGTATAAGGTGATATTTAGAATAAAGCACTCGCTGTTGCTGAAATCTTAGAAATTATATTAAATGGCAGCAAATTTACTTTGTGACCTCACATAATGGAATTTCAAGGGTACTATCTACATTTTGTAATGCCATCACTATGTTCACGATAATTGAAAAAAAACTATTCAACGTACACCTTAACGACCACAACATACAGGGATAAACAATGTACTATTAGCATAAACGCATGTCTTTTTTCAACCTCACCAACTATGTAACTTTGATGTAAGAGCCCTGTACAATGGTTCTTACTTAGCATGAAGTAGCATATAAAGAGCTAGAAGGCTGTTCATAATGGGAAGCAGATCTCACAATCTGCTTTTTTTCTGCCCATTGCCATGTGCTTGCATTCTTAAGTGCCATTCATAAAATGCAAACTGCGGTGTGGAGCCTTCAGTATTCCATTGAGTGCCCTCTACAGCAGCCTTTTTCAACCAAGGGATGTGGCGTCCTGGGGTGACTTTTGGGCATTACAGGGGTGCCTTGACAAAATGCCAAAAAATTGTCACAAATTTCCCAAAAGCCAGCACGTTGATCAAGCCTGCCTTTTTATTACAACAAGCCAAAGATTTTCTTTATGATAAGGAGCACATCTGATGCTCTTTGTTTGCCCTTCCACTGCCCTTCTCTGTCAGCATGGGGGGTCATATTAACCACTTCAATACCAAGCACTTACCCCCCTTCCTGCCTAAGCCAATTTTCAGCTTTCAGCGTTGTCGCTGTTTAAATGACAATTGCGCGGTCATGCTACACTGTGCCCAAACAGAATTTTTATCATTTTGTACCCACAAATAGAGCTTTCTTTTGGTGGTATTTGATCACCTCTGTGGTTTTTATTTTTTGCACAAAAAAAGACAGAAAAATTTGAAAAAAAAATGTTTTTCTTTTGTTTCCATTATAAAATTTTGTAAATAAGTACGTTTTCTCCTTCACTGATGGGCACTGATAAGGCGGCACTGATGGGCACTGATAAGGCAGCACCGATGAGGTGGCACCAATAAGGTGGCACTGATGGGCACGGATAGGCAGCACTGAGGGACACTGATAGGCAGCACTGATGGGCACTGGAAGGTGCAGCTGATGGGTGGCACTGATATGCAGCACTGATGCGCATTGATAAGCCCTACTGTGTCTTTTGTTGCCAAAATGAATATAAGACTTAAGCTTATTTTTGGGGAAACACGGTATGTTATTTAAAAATGGTCATTGTGCCTACCCTGAAAAATGTACCTTTTGTCTGGAATTCCTCCTGAAATATAGCAGTGCACTTATTGTTATGTAAGTATGCAAAGCCTCATCTGATGTGAGTGTGCAAAGCCTCATCTGATGTGTGACACTGTTGCCTATGGCTACTAGTCAATTTGAAATGGTGATGTCACTACTGAACAGGGTCGCCAACTTTCAGTAAATTTACGAACAGTTTGTAAAATCTGTACTTTTTGCATCTGTCCATGATTCTCCATTACGGACATGTAGGCTGCATGTCCATAACTGACATTCATTACCAGATGCAACAATTATGGATTTTACAAACTGTTTGTAAATTTACTGAAATTTGTCAACCCTGCTACTGAACGGCTCACTGTTTATCTTGCTTGACGCTCTGACATGAGTATGCAAAGCCCTACAGTTACCAAGATGGCCACCTCCAAACAGAGACAGACAAGTCACGGTAAGTCAGTAATAGAAAAAGATCAGCTGAAGAGCAACCACAGGCACAACTTTGCCCTCTGCTTCCAGAGTTTTGACTACCTTTTAGGCCTTGTACACACCAGCGGATCTGTCCGCTGCGTCCGCTGTCGGATTTCTGTCTGATGGTTGTACACACCATCAGACAGAAATACGCGCAGACACGATACGCGGTGACGTGGCCGCGCCATCGCCGCGGCGACGTGCGCGGCCCTGGAAGGTCAATGCTTCCACGCATGCGTCAAATCACTTTGACGCATGCGAGGGCTTTCGGCCGATCAGACATGTCCGGTGAGTCTGTACAGACGACCGAACATGTCCGACGGACAGGCTTCCAGCGGACATGTTTCTTAGCATGCTAAGAAACATTTGTCCACTGGAAACTGTCCGATCCGACGGACTATTGCTAAGAAACATTTGTCCACTGGAAACGGTCCGATCCGCCGGACAATTGTCCGGTCGGCCGTACACACGACCGAACATGTCTGCTGAAACTGGTCCGTCGGACCAGTTTCAGCAGACATGTTCGGTCGTGTGTACGGGGCCTAAGAAACAGAACAAAAATACAACCTGTATTTATGGTCCATCCGTTGTCTGCCCACCATAAAAACTGCCAGTACAGGCTTCCTACACATGTATTCTTCATTACTCCACATGTAATGCAGAAATATTTAAATATGACAGCACTACAATGGGATCAATTATAGTAACCTCACATTTTCTTTTCACAAAGATAATATCTCTAATAAATTATGCAGACCATTAAAAAAAGGAACACCATTCTACAACAACAATACAAGTAAATCTCTTTTGAATTTCCTACACACTCTGCCTATAGAAAGGCAGATAATCAGGACATATTCAGCTATTTTAGATATGCCCTGCTGTTAAATACCCATAGAAGGGGATGAAACAGTACTGTTAAGCAAATTCTGATAACAATTTTATATATAGCTTTTAGTAGAGATAGGCAAAATGTATGAAGAATTAAGATCTAGCCTAGCAGGCAGCTAGCAATGTTTATGAGACAAAAATGACATAATTTGAGGTTCTGTCTGTCATTCTGATAGCCTGGAACGTAGGATTCATCTCATTCCCTTTGTCCCCAGATAAAGACCTCTTATTTTGTAGTCAAAACTGGATGAAGAATATTATTTTTTACTATTAAAGTATACTTGTCACTACTAGAAATACAGAAAAAAAGACCACTAGTGGCTCAGGCACATCAATTGAAACTTCTCAAGTGTTCCTGAAACTTCAAATCCCAAAGATCTAAGGTACAAAAAGTGAGCTTTACTTGTTGCTTTTCTATCCTCCTTCCTATTAGCCTATCACTAAGAATTGCTTACTGAATTACTGACCATAATTACTGAATTACCGAGGAAGCTGCAGGACATGGCCACAAGTAGGTCAGCTGAAAAGTATTGGTATGTGCAAGATAAATGTAAATCAATAATATCTATTTTGTAGATAGCTTGACCAATATTTAAAAGACTTTCTGTGAATTCCTCATTAATAATTTAAGTCATTATAAACCAGGCGTAATCCATTTGTTTCAATGCAGGAAAGGGTTGAACCTTTTTTTTATTGTTTCTCTTTTTTTACCCCATTTTGTCAACTAATTACCTTTTGTTCTTTTAACTTCAACCTGACAGCTTCCTTTTCAGACTTTCACAAACTGGAGAAATCATTAACAGCACAGAAAGAGAAAGGCAGTTATTTTACCAATGTTAATTAATAAGCTCTTTTACGATGTATCACTCATTTTTTTTCTTGAAGAAAATAATAAATGTAATACTATTCCAAGGAAATAGGCCATAATGCAGTCTTCATCTTTGTCCCCTACACTCCATGATTTTGACAAATGAAGGTTATATTTAAGGATGCTGTGCTTTCTCCATTAGAAAGTGTCCTCGGGGACTACATGGTTGAAGAGATACAGAAGATGCACTGTATCTGGTCCTCTGTACATTTTTTCTTAAAGCAATTCTTTGATAGAATTCTTTTACATTCAGCACAATGCTCAGTTTTTCCAAGGCATTGTCCTGAGTTAATGCAATTGTGGCTGGCTTATTTTATCTTGCATTCTGCCCCAGTGCTTCCACTATCATATGGTGCAGGTGAACAAAGAAGTAAATTGAAGGTAAATGGTGTAGGACACATAAATGCCCTTCAGACAATAAAACAACATACAGTATAGTGTACACAAGAGCAGAAATAAAAAAGAGACACTACATACAAATATATTTTTTATGACTATTGTAGCAAAAAAGACCATACCGAACAAACATTTTATTATAATCTGGTTAAATGCTGCATGTAAATTATATATATATATATATATATATATATATATATATATATATATATACACACACACACACTGCTCAAAAAATTGAAGGAACACTTTTGAATCAGAACTCCTGGGATATTGATCTGGACAGTTAAGCAGCAGAGGGGGAGGGTGTATACAGAGGGGGTTGTTAATCAGCTTCAGCTGCTTTGCTGTCAATTGAAATTAACAACAGGTGCACTAGATGGGCAACAAGATGCACTAGATGGGCAACAATGAGACAGACTCCAAAACAGGAATGATTTTTCAGGTGGAGGTGTCTGACATTTTTTTCCCTACTCATCTTTTCTGAGGGGCGTGTAATTCAAAGGGGCGTGTGCCATTTAAATTAGGCGCACTCCCGCGCCGGACCTACTGCGCATGCTCCGTTTCGAAATTCCCGCCGTGCTTTGCGTGAAGTGACGTCATTTTTTCGAACGGCGACGTGCGTAGCGTACTTCCGTATTCCCGGACGTCTTACGTAAGAAAATTTTTTTAGAATTTCGACGCGGGAACGACGGCCATACTTTAACATGGGCTGTGTAAAGTTAGAGCAGCTAAAACGACAACTAACTTTGCAACGGCAAACTAGACTAGCAGCGACATAGCGAACGTGAAAAACCGTCGTTGTTTGCCGTAAGTACTAATTTGTATACCCGACGCTGGTTTACTACGCGAACTCCCCCCAGCGGCGGCCGCGGTATTGCATCCTAAGATCCGACAGTGTAAAACAATTACACCTGTCGGATCTTAGGGCAAACTATGCGTAACTGATTCTATGAATCAGTCGCATAGTTAGGAAGCCCCTAAAACAGAGATACCACGGCGTATCAGGAGATACGCCGTCGTATCTCTTTTGTGAATCTGGCCCAATGCTTCTAAGCATGCGTCGACTTGATTCTGAGCATGCACAGGTTTTTAACCGATGCTTTTGCATACTAACCGTCGGTTTTAACCTATCGGTTAGGCGTCCATCGGTTCAATTTTAAAGCAAGTTTTAAAATTTTTGATCGAAGGATAACTGACCGATGGGGCCCACACACCATCAGACGGTTTCCATCTGTTTTGACCGACCGTGTGTACGCGGCCTGACTGTTTTTCACTAGTTTTGCATTTGGCTAGGGTCAGTGTCACTACTGGTAGCACAAGGCGATACTTGGACCCTATAAAGGTTGCACAGGCAGTCCAACTCCTCCAGGATGGCACATCAATACGTGCCATTGCCAGAAGGTTTGCCGTGTCTCCCAGCACAGTCTCAAGAGCATGGAGGAGATTCCAGGAGACAGGCAGTTACTCTAGGAGAGCTGGACAGAGCCGTAGAAGGTCCTTAACCCATCAGCAGGACCGGTATATGCTCCTTTGTGCAAGGAGGAACAGGATGAGCACTGCCAGAGCCCAAAAAAATGACCTCCAGCAGGCCACTGGTGTGAATTTCTCTGACCAAACAATCAGAAACAGACTTCATGGGGGTGGCCTGAGGGCCCGACGTCCTCTAGTGTGCTCTGTGCTCACTGCTGGACACTGTGGAGCTCGATTGGAATTTTCCATTGAAAACCAGAATTTGAAGGTCCGCCTCTTGTGCCCCATGCTTTTCACCGATGAGAGCAGGTTCACCCAGAGCATATGTGACAGACGTAAAAGGGTCTGGAGAAGCCGTGGAGAACTTTATGCTGCCTGTAACATCGTTCAGCATGACCAGTTTTGTGGTGGGTCAGTGATGGTCTGGGCAGGCATATCCATGGAGGGACGCACAGACTTCAACAGGCTACACAATGGCACCCTGACTGCCATTAGGTATCGGGATGAAATCCTTGGACCCATTGTCAGACCCTACGCTGGTGCAGTGGGTCCTGGGTTCCTCCTGGTGCACGAAAATGCCTGGCCTCATGTGGCTAGAGCATGCAGCCAATTCTTGGAGGATGAAGAAATTGATACAATTGAATGGCCCCCACGCTTACCTGACCTAAATCCAAAAGAACACCTCTGAGACATTATGTTTGGGTCTATTCGGTGCCGCCAGGTTGCATCTCAGTCTGTTCAGGAGCTCAGTGATGCTCTGGTCCAGATCTGGGAGGAGATACCCCAAGACACCATTCCGTCATCTCATCAGGAGCATGCCCTGATGTTGTCAGGCATGCATACAAGCACTTGGGGGCAATACAAACTACTGAGTACCATTTTGAGCAAAATGGACTAGCTTGCTGCATAATTTTTCACTTAGATTTTCGGGGTGTCTTTGAATTCAGCCGACTCTGTAGGTGGATAATTTTCTTTTCCATCAAATGATGTGCCATCCTTTCATTCCAAACACATTACCCAGTCCATATCAGTATAGATATCCAGCATGAGATTTTTGCTCGTTGAGATCTGATATGTTTTCAAAGTGTTCATTTAATTTTTTTTTGAGCAGTATATATATATATATATATATATATATATATATATATATATATATATAAATCTAGAGGAAAGGACCAAAATGCAGCAAAGCGGCAGATGGACCTGGAATTATTTGACAGGTAATGCTTTGGCTAAACTGCTTTAATCAGGAGGTCAGTGATTTCCATAATCCTCTCAGTTGGGAATTTTTCAATGGAAAGATGATATTATGTCAGCCTTGGCTTTAGGTCTCATGGGATCATGGTGTGTGGATAGCAATCCCTCGCCTAACACCCTTTCAATCCTCTACAGTGTTCAATTAAAATGATAAGGGCAGAGCTATACTCTAACAATGATATATTTCTATAGGAAATTAGGTGTCATCTTGTTTGAGCATGTGTATTTTGGATCTGTGGGTGGTAAACTGCTAGCCACCATTGCTCAAAAGTGTAGGCTTGGCGATTTATATTAGCAGTTTGAGTGTGTAAACCTGTCTCTCTATTTTTCATCTTATTATATTATTTGCATATATTTTTGTTCTTATGTACAGTATACTTTTTCCTACTAGGAATCCATGGACAGTGAGTGTCTCTTTTTTTTGAGTATATTTTTTTTTTTTTTTGCAGTGCATTTTTTACTTCATTGTTTGGGGAGTTAGGCAATTTAATACAAATCCATGCAAGCACAGGGAGGAATTGCAAACTCCATTGCAGATACTGTCCTGGCCAGGATTCAAACCAAGTACCCCAGTGCTACAAGGCTGAACTACTAACTACTAAGAAGTAGTTTCATAATTATTTAGAGGAGTATAAATATAAAAAAAAGGAGGTGGTAGTGAATGTTTTTATATTGTATGTATTTAAAGTGGAACTAAACCCTCCTATCCTTTTCAGCCAAGGAAGCTGTCATCTTGGCCTCTATTTAATCTTCAACGGCCATGATGCTGCACATGTGATCAGTTATGACATCAGCCATTGGATGGTTTGACAGTTTGGTTAAGAGCACATCTAATGTGACAGTTACATTTTCAACATGTGACGTGAACGTAACTATTTTTTCAACTGCCAAATCTATAGGTTTACTTCCGCTTTAAGGGCCAGTTCACATCAGATGCAGTTCCGTACAGTTCCGTGCGCTTTTTTTCTGCACAAAATGCATGCACAGTGTTTTCCATGTATTCCAATGGCTCTAGTTCACACCATGCAATCAGTTTCGGCACCGGAAACTGACTGCATGGTGTGAACTAGAGCCAATGGAATACTTGGAAAACACTGTGCGTGCATTTTTAGTGTAGAAAAAAAGCAAACAGAACTGAATGGAACTGCGTCTGGTGTGAACTAGCACTAAAGGTGAAGTACAGCCAAAGCTCAGTCACCAGCTCTCAGCTCACAGAGCTCTGAGAAATGTGCAGATTGCTTGGATTGCATCCACCTAGGTAAGTTTGATTAAAAAATAAAAGAAAATCCCATATTTCTCTTGTAATTTTTAAAGCATGGATCTTTGTTATCCATAGTTTCCTAATGTATATCATTGCTTTCGAAGCAATCTTTTATGCTTTTTCATTTTTAGCACTTACTAACAGTTTAGCTTAGTATACTCAATGTGTCAGGCAGGTTTACTCCTTGAACCTGTCAGATGTGCCCCGAGGGGTACAAGTACAATACACTAAGAATCATGGATATTTGAAGGCCTCCTTGGCCGTTCCCTGTTCACATATGTGTTTACGTTGTCTGCCTACACATACAATTTTTCTGATACAAATGTGAATAATTAATTAATGTTGTTTTGTATTTTACTTATATACTCTCCTTGTCATTGTAGCAAACTTAAATAGAGGCTTTATGAAGAAGCGCTAAACTAGGTGCGAAACATGTCAAGCCACAGCGTTGTATTTAACATCACACAGACATCAAGTCTACGGCTCCTCAATTCCTTCCAGGATGTATCTACTATGTAAACGGTGGGAGGTTATACCTCCGGAAGTGTCTCTTTAATAATTTTCAATATTATTATATTATTGTATACCATTTCCTGTAGGTCTTGTAGGGCTATTACAAACGCTGCTAAGTTTGTTTCTTTACAGTTCTTATTGAACTGAGCTTTAATATGTATAATGATTTTTTGTAATAAATTTATTTTTATAAAAACTTTACCTCGATCTTGACTATATCCTAACCAGAGTATAGTGCCTAAAAAGTCCATGACTTGCCCATTTGGTCATTTCACTTTTGTAGGTACAGGACAAGGTGGTGGTCACCCAAGGATTGGTTATTTTGGGGGATGGGATGGGCCTGAGCTCGGGTAAAAGGATTCTTTTCGGAAAACGTGCTTGGAAGAGCTGCCCACCCTCACGCCCCTTCTTTCTCTGGTATGTTACAGCTTGCTGCGATTTTCCTGACCTTGCCAGCATAAAATGGCTGTAATGGGCCATGCCCTTGTTGGAAAGTAGCTACGAGTAAGCATCACATGATGTGAAACATGTCAGCCACCTTTTTCCTGTTGTTCACTTCAGTTTGACTAAATCGCTTTGGTTGTTTTTTGGATTTCATTTGTACAATAAAGACATTGTTTTAAGGAGTGCGGCAGTCCAGGATCTTCTTCTATCCAATGCACCTGTGCATAGCCAGCACCCTTTTGGTTTAGTGGGACGGAAGCAAAGCCGAGGGATCATCAGTTTTTAGAGCGGTATCATCTATCACTTGATGGAAAGTAGGCAGCACTTATGGTAAGGACAGGCCCCTCCCCCCCTTTGGAATTGTGTGCTCACAGTACAACTGTGACTGGCACTGGTTGAAAATGTTTTCACATGTTATGTTTGAATTTAATAAAGCTGTGGCCTTGCCCTTTCCAACCTAATGGTTGTAAGAGTGTTTATTTAATAGGGTGAGGGGGCAAAGGGGAAGGTTTATATACATCTATGTTATAGTTAATGGTACCTGGGCTCATTGCGCCTCAGCAGTCAAGAACTGGGATTACCAAACTCTTCTCATCATCTGCAATATCCTTTCTTAGCTCGCTTGTTAATATTATGAAAATATGACTTTCTTAGAAAAAACAGTGGTTCATCCATAATTCATGGAACTTTTAATAAGAAAAGCTAGTAGTGTTTCCCCAACAGAAAAATCATATTTTTATTGCATTATTTTATCTTTCACGATCCTACCACACGTTGGGTAATATATATTTAAAACAAATCATTAAAACACCTAAATTGCAAAGGGAGTGAAAAATCGACCCATGCGCCCAAAGGCTAAAAGAAACAATATAACATGTGTTGGCATCACTGGGCTCTTCATGGTTGTAATCAGCATTTATTAAACCGGCACTGCTATAAGCAATATATTAAGCTATGAAGAAGCAGAGAAAAGGAAAAAATATATATTTCGGTATTTGCATTCTTCTATTACCTCGCAGCCGAGGCTGTTGTGGAGGGAGAATGTAATGTACGATTATGTGTTCTCTGGACTGGCTACAAAGACAGTAATCTCACAACCTTATGTTCCCTCTGTTTCTACAGGGAGTCATAAGAAAGAAGTGAATCAGTATATATCTGTGGGTTGCTATGGAAATATCTGTTCTCTTTATCAATACTAAAAGTCATAAAATTTGTAAAAATAAAACATATGAAAGAAATAGTCAGATGAACAGCAGGGCTAAAGCACAGCATTGAAAGAAATCCTAAGACTAAAAAGTTATAAATATAGAGTATGTGTGTATGTATATATATATATATATATATATATATATATATATATATATATATATATATATATATATTTTTTATTTTTTTTTTCTTATATATTATTCTTTAAAAAATATATACTGCATATATATATATATATATATATATATATATATATATATATATATACACACACTGTATAGTACTGTGAAAGGGAATAAAAAAATAAAAGAGCAACATAGAAAGGGAGAATGAAATACTACGGAAGAGTAAGATTGGGAGAGGAATGGCAGAGAGAGAGGAAGGAAGAAAAAAGAGAGAGGAAGTAAAATAAAGAGGCGAAGACAGAGAGCAGTCTTCATGCAAATCACTGCAATTATCGTGTGTAGCCTGGCTGTGATGCAATACCTCCTTCCAGAGATGTCATCATGTCACAAAGTAGGTGTTGCTCAACACTTGAACAGCTAAAAAAAGAATCTGGGTGGACATACATGTGTTAAATCTTAAACTGTCACTCTTATAGACCTTCAGTGAGGCAGCATTGGTTGTCTGTACTCCTAGATTTATTTACTATGAGAATATTTGTATGCAGATTTCAATAAAGGGGGACCAGTACTCAAATATTAAAACCTATCAGTATACACTCACAAGCCACTTTATTAGGTACACCTGTTCTAGTGCTTGGTAATAAAAATTGCTGATCAGCCAATCATATGGCAGCAATTTGATCCATTTAGGCAATTAGATGTGGTGAAGACAACGTGCTGGAGTTCAAACCAAGCATCAGAATGGGGAAAAAAGGGAATTTAAGTGACTTTGAACGTGGTATGGTTGTTGGTGCCAGACGGGCTGGTCTGATTATTTCAAAAACTGCTGATCTGCTGGGATTTAAAGCACAACCATCTCTAGGGTTTACAGAGAAAGAGAAAATATCCAGTGAGCGTAAGTTGTGTGGACAAAAATGCCTTGTTGATATTAGGGGTCAGAGAATAGGTAGATTGGTTTGAGATAATAGAAAGGCAACAGTAACTCAAATAACCACCAGTTACAAGCAAGGTATGTAGAATACCATCTCTGAACGCACAACACATCGAATCTTGAGGCAGATGGACTACAGCAGCAGAAGACCACACTGGGTCCCACTCTTGTTAGCTGAGAACATGAAACTGAGGCTACAATTCACACAGGCTCACCAAAATTGGATAATAAAAAATTGGAAAAACGTTGCCTGGACCGATGAGTCTTGATTTCAGCTGTGACATTTAGATGGTAGGGTTAGAATGTGGCGTAAACAACATGAAAGCATTGAGCTATGCTGCCATGTATCAATGGTTTAGACTGGTGGTGGTGTAATGGTGTGGGGTATATATTCTTGACACACTTTGGGCCCCTTAGTACCAATTGAGCATTGTTTAAATGCCACGGCCTACCTGAGTTGTGTTGCTGACCATGCCCTTCTCTTTATAACTACAGTGTACCCATATTCTGATACCAGCAGGATTTGCATCATGGGCGTTCAGCTGACAAATCTGCAGCAACTGCGTGATGATATCATGTCAATAGGGACCAACATCACTGAGGAATGTTTCCCTTGACCCTGTTGAATCTATGCTATGAAGAATCAGTTTGGAAGGCAAAAGGGGGTCCAAACCAGTACTATCAAGGTGTACCTAATAAAGTGGGCAGTGAGTGTATCTCTCCAAACAAGATTTTTTTCCAATTTTGGCTAGAGATGTGGGACGTTTTTACTGATCTCTGTGACCAAGGTAATTACCCCTCACTTTCTGTCCCAGTAACACAGTGTCTTCACAAAAAAAATGTGAGGGGAATGTCAAAGAGTGTCAACCAAAGTGCAGGAACCTCCCCCAACAAGGCCCCGACATCAATAAACATTTTTTATCCATCTCTACATTTTAAAAAACTCTAAAAGACAGTTGGAGTGAAATTTTAAGTGAAAGTGAACTTTTTCACCCAAAGTAAAAAAAATCCAAGACTTCACCCTTTAGTCATAGAAAAAGCTAATTATTATTTGTTTATTTACACCAAATTCATTTTACTTCCTGGTATAGGGAGGCACTGGTGATGTAGCCAGGGCTTCACAGGTTCCCCCTAGGAAGTCTATGTCACCAGTGTCTTCCAGGGAGGTCTTGTTTCTAAACTGTGGGGCCTAAACTTATCTGACCTTTGGGATGAGTGTTTTTTTCCCCCAAACAAATAAATGTAATGTCATACAACACATGTACCAGATCAAGAACATGATATTTACCCTTCATACCCCATACAATATTACACTTGCTAAAAAAAAAAACCTTTACTTAGGAATCTCGCTAGATGCTGAGAGAACCACTGCAATACTGGGGTGAAAAGGCTTACAATGAAAGCTTATTTTTTGGGTCCTCTTACTATATCTATGGGGCCCTCAACCCGTTTAAGAATTTTCACAGAAAAATTACTATACTGTAGACTGTACTATAGTTTATACAGCCCGTCATTCCCTACATAATTTTGCCCAGAATACTTTAGAAAATGTTTCTAGCACCCTATTCATGAATGCAATCTCGTAAGCTACAATTATTATTATTATGCTAATCAATAATTCTTGCTTGAAGTGCCTCACTAATGTAAGCTCTTGGCTTTTCTCTTTTAGCGCCTGTGATGACCAAAATGACCCTCCACTTTCCCAACTCAGAGGTAAGGGTAGGACATTTGCCTATTTAGCATTATTTTACATAGCTTGTCAATGTTGCAAATACTCGGATTATCACAGTAGAATACGTTACAAAAGTTATCTACCTTTTGCTGAAGATTTCAAGTTATCTGTAGACCAAAAAAGGGCAGGTTCTCTTTAAAGACAAAGTAATGCAATAAAGGGAAGCCGCGAGCCTCTTGGGACATTTGAAAATATTGCAGAATTAAGGAAGCAATTAGGAAGAAACTATTTCCTTGAAGAATTACAATCTATTGTACACTAGAGAAAATGAACTGCTTTGTATTAAGTACACGCGGTTTCTCACAGGTGTTTAAAATACACGTTCTATTTTGTGTTTTCGATTAGAAGCTAAGGATTATTCTTATACGCAGATATACTAAATGTACCAGCTGTAATTAATGATGTGTAAGCAAACATTTCTTTACTATGTTCTTCGCTTGAAATGTCTTTTACATAGCTTTTGCCAGGGGCACAATTAGGCCCCATTTACACCTGAACGTATAGTTTTTGAGCGTTTTTTCTGGCGTTTTGTCTCACGTTTTTGCGCGCGTATTCGCACGTATTCACACGTTTGCATACAGTGTTGTCCGACGTTTTTGAACTTCTGCATTTTTTTATTTTAGCCAATAGGAAAAATTATTTAATTATTGTTTGTAGATTTTTTTTATCTTCTTCCTGGGTGAATATTCTATTTCACAGAACAGATTAAAGCGACAAAACCCCCATAGAAACGCGCGTTGTCGTGCTAGACGCTTGAATCGAGCATTTCCATTTCTATGGGAATACAAACATTCAAAAACACCCAAATCAGACCAATTTGATAGACAAAAAAGGGTCCAGAACTTGTTTGAGCTTCAGGCGTTCGCCTTTAGGCGTTTTTGGAGTGGAGATGTGAACCATCTCCATTGAGAATAATGGATTTTTTTCCCCCTCTAGCATTTTGTAGCTTCAGGCTTCAGGCTACAAAACGCTCAGGTGTGAATGGGCCCTTCTCAGTCAGAGCTATCCCTTTCCCCACAAGACACTTACATTAAAGCCCAACTCCAGAAATTGGAAACAAATATCTATCCTCACAGAGGGGATTCCCTGCACTGTGTAGCACTTTATTAATGTGAGTAGCTTTAAGAAAATCACTGAACATCCCTGCAAAAAATGTCATCAATAAATAACAATCATCAACAATTTAACAGATACAAATAGGCACTTTTCCTATAGTATGTAGATAAACTGAGCTTGATTATGTGATAATGGAATGGAGGTCAAGTGTCATAGCAAAGGCATAGAGATTATCATTCTCAACATTATATTATACAATTTTACATTTAGAGTAACAGAAGGTGATTTCCGATTTGCTGCTAGGAGTTACTGAACATGGTATAGCAATGCTGTTTGCACAGCCTAAAGCCCTGTACACAAGACGGGTTTTCCTGCCAGGAAAACTGCCAAGAGAGCTTTTGGCCGGGAAAACCGGACGTGTGCATGCTTCTTCGCAGTTTTTCCGACAGGAAAACAGAAAGGAATCCCGTTGGGAAAATAGAGAACCTGCTCTCTATTTTCCCATCGGGATTCGAGCCATTTTTTTTTCCCGCCAGATCTACTACTTTCCTATGGTAAAAACTGCGAGGCAGTGCCGATGGAGCATACACACAGCCGGGATTCCTGGCCAAAGCTCCATGGCAGTTTTCCTGCTGGTTTCTCGGCTTTCCCCTCGGTTTTCTTGGCGGACTTTTAACCACCGAGAAAACCGAGCGTGTGTACAGGGCTTAAGTAATAACATGAAGAGAGCACCATGGTAGTTAAGTGGCTTTGCACTTGCCATGAAGTTAATTGGCTTTGGCCCAAAACTAACCCTAATGCGCCTGTATAAATTTGGCAATACAAAGAAAATGCAATCAATCCATTTGAAATTTGGTGGACTGTATCTCATATTCAATTGCCACACATTCATAACTACCTCTAATAATCCTTTATAGACTACAGCCTGCAGTATGGTACAATTCTCTGATTTATATATGATTCTGCCACAGACACTAAGACGTAAGCTTATTAAGTGCAATGGGTGATAAAAATGGTTCTATTCATTATGTTAAGCACATTAGAATTTCTTGGTTACATATAAATAAATATATGTATTTTATTCATATAGAGCTGTTACTGATATATTGCTGGGGGCTAACATTTAATTTCATTTTCAGACTATTGCAAGAGTTGAAACTACTAGACCTTTTAGATTCAGCACAATTGAATTTAAAATCTTCTATTATTGTGACATGTTAGTGTAGTAAATTAAACATTCTGCTGATTCACATTTCTGAACAATTAATCCCCCCGCACACAACCTGGAAAAAAAACTCTCTTTCCACCCTGAGGATGGAAAACTGATCGAGAGATAGAAGGCAAGGAGTGAAAACCACAGTATAAACAATCCCCCATCCATGCATCTACATGCGGGGCACTGGATACACAGATTCCAATGTTTTTTTCTTCTTAAAGCACGCGATTAGAGCCCAGAGACTCTAATAGGCTTAAAAAAAGGGTGAGCACTGAGGTCCGCCGCCAAGCACCCAGATGGAAGCGCTGCCCACGCCATAGATGGGGTAAGTGCGGAGCTGGTAACCGACCCTATAAAAATATAGTGAGTT